>NC_057795.1:324017900-324317900 GCF_018294505.1 Triticum aestivum
ATCGGGAGGGGTGTGGCGTACCGCAAAACGGACGAAACGGACCTCCTACGGTCGAAACGGGGGTCCTGTTGATCGGGAGGGATGTGGCGTACCGCAAAACGGATGAAACGGACCTCCTACGGTCGAAACGGGGGTCCTGTTCATCGGGAGGGGTGTGGCGTACCGCAAAACGGGACTCCACAAGATATTGTTCATCTCCACCGTCGACCTCCTCCAGCCTCCACGGGCTACCGTCGACCTCCTCCAGCCTCCACGGGCTCCTGTTCATCCAGCCTCCACCGTGCGCTACTCCACCGGCTACTGTTCAACCACCCCTCCACCGTCTACTATTCATCCAGCCATCCACACCACGGGGTCCTGTTCAACCACCCCTCTACGGCCACCCCTCCACCGTCTACTGTTCATCCAGCCCTCCACACCACGGGGGTCCTGTTCATCCAGAGGCAATGCCACCGCTCACTGTTCATCCAACCCCCCCACAACGCTCACTGTTCATCCCAAAAGCAGCATCGATCGGCTTTAGTTAGCAGCAGTAGCGAAGGAATCGCTCCATCGGGTTCAGTTAACAGCCATCAATCGATCGCTCGGGTTCAGTAACACGTAGCCTGCAGTGCAATCGCTCGGGTTCAGTTAGAGCCCAACGCCTCGCTCGGGTTCAGTTAGAGCCAATGCCTCGCACACACGCGCGTATGTGTACGAGAGAAACGTGCATCGCTCAGCCCCAGACCTCCCACCGTAACCGGCAACTCCCCGAAATTTTCCTCCCCCTCGCTTCTACCATGGTTTTTTCCGTCATGGACGGCCCAAAGAATGTCATGCAGCTGCGTCTCCGGCCCGCCCAGGACAAAAAGCCCATTTTCTGTCATGATTTTTTGTCATAGAAGTAGGAGCCCACCACATCTATGATGATACCGGGTTTTGTCACAATTGTCGTCATAGAAGTGTCATATGTATGACAGAAAAAAATCGTTCGGCCCAAAATGTCACGGATGTGTCTTTTTTTTTGTAGTGACTCCAAGGTGACGACACAATTCGGTCGATGGAGGTGGGCGACGAGGACACCACGCCGAGGGGATAGTGCGGCCCGATCTAAGTTAATTGCCTGCACAGGTAAAATAGTGCAAGCCAGAGATAATAAAAAAGAAATCTCTTCTACTTAATTAATTTAAGCGAAGTAAATGATTAAAGAAAAAAAACGTGGCCTGAGCGCCGGGGTCAGCTCGATGGAGTGGTCGCACGGAGGCGTCTATGTAGATCGATTGGCCGAGGTGATGACACAGTCACAATCAATTTTAGATGTGTGCCAGGCTTATGAAAAGGCGATCGCCCAATCGAGACATTGGTCAGACTGACGCGGACGGAATCGCCATGTACAAATGCCGATAGAATATTTCTGCAAAATTAAGGCAGTAGAAAGCAACAGAAAACTGCTCTGTGCGTAATAATAATTTTTCGTGCTAAAGGGAATAGACAGGAGAAATTAAACCTGTTTGATGACGCTGTCCATAGCCGATCAAAGCAGATAAATAGCAGTCTATACAAATCTATAGTCCTGTGTGCTGTGTGTGCTTAAGGTCCTTGCCTCCACTACATAGCAATCCGAGGAGAAAGATTTGTTGCTTCCATTGCGTGGGTGATACGTCTCCAACGCATCTACTTTTCCAAACATTTTTGCCCTTGTTTTGGACTCTAACTTGCATGATTTGAATGAAACTAACCCAGACTGACGCTGTTTTCAGCAGAATTGCCATGATGTTGTTTTATGTGTGGAAAAGAAAAGTTCTCGGAATGTCCTGAAAATCCAAGGAGGAACTTTTTGGAATTAATAAGAATTTCTAGGCGAAAGAAATACACCAGGGGGCCCAGGGCCTGTTCACGAGACACGCCCCCCCCCCCCCTGTAGGGCGCGCCCCCTATCTCGTGGGCCCCCTGGACCTCCACCGACGTTAACTCCAACTCCATATATTCATGTTCAGGGATAAAAAAATCAGAGAGAAAGTTTCATCGCGTTTTACGACACGGAGCCGCCACCAAGCCCTAATCTCTCTCGAGAGGGCTGATTTGGAGTCCGTTCGGGGCTCCGGAGAGGGGGATTCGTCGCTGTCATCATGATCAACCATCCTCCATCACCAATTTCATGATGCTCACCGCCGTGCGTGAGTAATTCCATCATAGGCTTGCTAGACGGTGATGGGTTGGATGAGATTTACCATGTAATCAAGTTAGTTTTGTTAGGGTTTGATCCCTAGTATCCACTATGTTCTGAGATTGATGTTGCTATGACTTTGCTATGCTTAATGCTTGTCACTAGGACCCAAGTGCCATGATTTCAGATCTGAACCTATTATGTTTTCATGAATATATGTGTGTTCTTTATCCTATCTTGCAAGTCTATAGTCACCTATTATGTGTTATGATCCGACAACCCCGAAGTGACAATAATCAGGATACTTCTCGGTGATGACCGTAGTTTGAGGAGTTCATGTATTCACTATGTGCTAATGCTTTGTTCCGGTTCTCTATTAAAAGGAGGCCTTAATATCCCTTAGTTTCCGCTAGGACCCCGCTGCCATGGGAGGGTAGCTCAAAAGATGTCATGCAAGTTCTTTTCCATAAGCACGTATGACTATTTACGGAATACATGCCTACATTACATTGATGAACTGGAGTTAATTCTGTGTCACCCTATGTTACAGCTATTACATGAGGAATCACATCCGGCATAATTATCCATCACTGATCCATTGCCTACGAGCTTTTCATATATTGTTCTTCGCTTATTTACTTTTCTGTTGCTACTGTTACAACTACTACAAAAACCCAAAAACAATTATCTTTACTTTTGCTACCGTTACCTTTATTATCTTACTACTTTGCTAATAAATACTTTGCTATAGATACTAATTTATCCAGGTGTGGTTGAATTGACAACTCAACTGCAAATACTCAAGAATACTCTTTGGCTCCCCTTGTGTCGAATCAATAAATTTGGGTTGAATACTTTACCCTCGAAAGCTGTTGCGATCCCCTACACTTGTGGGTTATCAAGACTAATTTTTGGCGCCGTTGCCGGGGAGCATAGCTCTATTCTCTGAGTCACTTGGGATTTATATCTGTTGATCACTATGAAGAACTTGAAAGACGACAGAACTACTATTTTGCCCTCAACGACGAGGGGAGGTAAGGAACTGCCATCTAGCTCTGCACTAGATTCTCCTTCCGTTATTAGTAAGCTTGCGACACCTAAACCTGCTACTGCTATGGATTCTGATATGTCGCATGTTATTGATGATGCCACTTCTGCTATGCATGATGAAACTACTTCTGTGCGTGATACTACTTTGCCATTAGGTGAATTTCTTGGTGAACAACTTGCTAGAGTTAGGGGGAATGAAATTACTGAAGATCCTATTATTGATGATAGTGATGATGAAGGTTCTCCCAATGATTATGTATTGCCTGTTGTTCCAAAGGGTTATGTTATGAATAAAGAAGCTGCTAGGGAAATCTTTGCTTGCAATGATAGATATGATCTTAAAAAATTATTAGCTAATGCAAGCAACAATCTCTTAATGCTAGAATGAAACCTGACCCTGCTTTTGCTACTTCACCTATCTGTGTTACTGATAAGGATTATGAATTCTCTATTGATCCTGAGATTATTACTTTAGTTGAATCTGATCCTTTTTATGGCCTTGAATCTGAAACTGTTGTGGCACATCTTACCAAGTTGAATGATATAGCTACCCTGTTTACTAATGATGAGAAGTCTCGCTATTATTATATCCTTAAGATATTTCCATTCTCGTTAAAGGGTGATGCTAAGACTTGGTATAATTCTCTTGCTCCTGGTTGTGTGCGTAGTCCCCAGGATATGATTTATTACTTCTCTGCTAAATATTTCCCTGCTCATAAGAAACAAGCTGCCTTGCGGGAAGTATATAATTTTGTGCAAATCAAAGAAGAGAGTGTCCAACAAGCTTGGGGGAGGCTTCTCTGGTTACTTAATGCTTTGCCTGATCATCCTCTCAAGAAAAATGAAATACTTGATATCTTTTATAATGGACTAACCGATGCTTCCAAGGCCTACTTGGATAGTTGTGCTGGTTGTGTTTTTAGGGAAAGAACAGTCGACGAAGCTGAATTACTATTGAATAATATGTTGACTAATGAAAATAATTGGACTCTTCCCAAGCAAATTCCTAAAGAAATTCCTGAACCAGTTGAGACAACTCCTGAGCCTATTCCTAAACCCACTCCGAAGAAGAGAGGTGTTTTATTTCTTAGTCCTGAAGATATGCAAGAGGCAAAGAATGAAAGAAAAAGGTATTAAAGCTCAAGATGTTAAGAATTTACCTCCTATTGAAGAAATACATGGTCTTAATATACCGCCTGTTGAAGAACCATATTGTCTTGATAACCCGACACAGGTAGTAAAGGTAAATTCTCTCTACTAAATTTCATAGCCCATGCTTGGATGAATTTGATGACTTTATGGCTAGACAAGAAAGTTTTAATGCTTATGTTGGTAAAGAGTTAAAGAATAATGCTTTTGAGATAGGACGAGTAAGTGATAATCTGGCTAGAGTTAAAGATGAACTCAAACTCGTTAGCAAATATGCTTATATGGTTGCTACTCAAGCTGAGCAAGTACTCAAAGCTCAAAATGATTTGCTTGATGAATTAAATAATAAAAATGACTTTGCTGTTAGAGTGGCTACTAGAACTGGTAGAATGACTCAGGAACCTTTGTATCCTGAAGGCCACCCTAAGAGAATCGAGCAAGATTCTCAGAGAAATAATTTAGAGGCACCTAGTTCTTCTAAAACGAAGAAAAAGAAAAACGATAGAACTTTGCATGCTTCTAGTGAACCTACTGTAGACACACCTGAGAATCCTAATGATATTTCTATCTCTGATGCTGAAACACAATCAGGTGATGAACATGAACCTAGTGATAATGTTAATGATAATGTTCATGTTGATGCTCAACCTACCAAAAACAATGAAGTAGAGATTGAACCTGTTGTTGATCTTGATAACCCACAATCGAAGAATCAACGTTATGACAAGAGAGATTTTGTTGCTAGGAAGCACGGTAAAGAAAGAGAACCATGGGTTCAGAAACCCATGCCCTTTCCTCCTAAACCATCCAAGTCAAAGGATGATGAGGATTTTGAGCGCTTCGCTGAAATGATTAGACCTATTTTCTTACGTATGCGCTTAACTGATATGCTTAAAGTGAATCCTTATGCTAAGTATATGAAGGATATCATCACGAACAAAAGAAAGATACCAGAAGCTGAAATTTCCACCATGCTTGCTAATTACACTTTTAAGGGTGGAATACCAAAGAAACTTGGAGATCCGGGTGTACCAACTATATCATGCTCCATTAAAAGAAATTATGTTAGAACTGCTTTATGTGATCTTGGAGCCGGTGTTAGTGTTATGCCTCTCTCTTTATATCGTAGACTTGAATTGAATAAGTTGATACCTACTGAAATGTCTTTGCAAATGGCTGATAAATCAACTGCTATACCTGTCGGTATTTGTGAGGATGTGCCTGTTGTGGTTGCAAATGTCACTATCTTAATGGACTTTCTTATTCTTGATATTCATGAGGACGATAGTATGTCTATTATCCTTGGTAGACCTTTTCTTAATGCTGAAGGGGCTGTTATTGATTGCAACAAAGGCAATGTCACTTTTCATGTTAATGGTAATGAGCATACGGTACACTTTCTGAGGAAACAATCTCAAGTTCATAGCATCAATTCTATTGAAAAAGTTCCAACTATCATTTTTGGAGGTTTTGAACCCTACTTCCAAGAAAAAGTATGATATTCTTATTGTTGGGGATTTTCATACCCCCATTGAGGTAACTTAGTGTTATTCGAAATTTCTCCGGTTCCGTGTTATTCGGAATGAGTTTGTTAAAGATCAACCTTGTTAGTGGATTCATTTTGATGATCATGAGATGGATGAAACTAGAAGGCACAACCTTTTGTACCCACTTTTTACTTTCTGTTATTTAGAATAAATAAAGCAAAAATAGTACTATATGTCTGTTTTCTGATTTATTCGTGCATTAAAAAATATCCTGAAAATAAAAGTGCTCCAAATGCCTTGCAAATTTAGTATGATTTTTTATGGAATATTTGAGGATTTTAGTCACTGAAAACACTGCAGGAGGGGCAAGCACTAGGCCACGAGAGTGGAGGGCGCCCCCCCCCTATAGGGCGTGCCCCCTTGTCTCGTGCCCCTGGTGGCCCCCCTCCACTTATACCAGCACCCACACACTTCATATTCTACCCAAAAAAATCCCCATCCAGCTCAAGCACGAGTTCTAGCTCATTTTGCTGTGATTTTCGATCTCCTTGCTCAAAGCTCCATTTACAAAACTACTTTGGGAGATTGTTGTTTGGTATGTGACTCCTCCATTGGTCCAATTAGTTTTTGTTCTAGTGCTTTATTCATTGCAAATTTTTGCTACATATGTGACCATGTTCTTGAGCTTGCATGTTAAATTTTTGAGGTCCCAAGAAATTCTAATGCATGATATAGGCTCTAGGCACTTGTATGAGTAGTTGCTACCAATCTTGTTTAGTTTTATTCACTTTTATTTTAAAGTTACTAAAATTTCAGAAATTTTCAGAAAAAGAATTATGCTTAGAAGAATGTACCAAGGTGGTTCCTCGGCAAAGAAAGGGCCAAGGATTGCTATACGTGAGCAAGATGTTGAATTGCCAAGGGACGCGGGTGTATGAGCTTGTGAGTGGCCATTTGATAATTTTATGGTCGAAGCAGGCTTCAAGGAGGAATTTGACGTGTATGTGCGTAATGCCGAGCTGGAGGACTTCTTACAAGATAAGTGTCCTCAGTACTATCAATTGACTGATTCCTTTGTGCGGAGGTTCCAATATAACTGTGCGCGTAATTCTCCTAGTGTCATGTTTGATATTTATGATACATCTTATACCATGGATTTAGAGTATTTCACAACTGCTTGCAAACTCCCGCAGTGGGGTAATATTAATGATCCTCGCAAATCTGAATTTAGAGATGTTCTTGCTAGTATTATTGTGGGAGAATCTAGGGACATAGCACAAGCTACCATAGGGAGCATTCATTTTCCTGCTATGCATTATTTTGCTATTTTTATTGGTAGATGCATTAACAGTAAGGATGAAGCATGTCACATGTGTGTCCCTGATCTGTGTGTCCTCAAGAGTGATGTTTTAGGTTATAAAGGTTAGAACTTGGGGGCAATAGTTGCACGTAGGTTACAGAATAATAGTGGAAAGAGAGATTTATTTGGAGGAATTTATGCAAGCCGTGTGGCTAATTATCTTAATATAGCCCCACGAGAGGGGGATATGATTTTACCTCCTATTGATTTGGATAAAGAAGCTATGTTCAATCATCAATTTCTTGCGAGGAATGAACAATTCCTCCATTATCGACTAATCTACGACAGACACAATGTCGTCCATGTTACTCTTTCTGCTCCCTACCTTTTTGATTATCAGGCAAAAGGAAGATATATTGTCACCAGGGAGGAAGCAGTTGAACACGAGAGGGGAGCGGAGGCAGCTCGCCAACACGCTGCAGCTCAGGAGGTGGTTGCCGTTGCATCTCAGTACGACCCTAGTTTCACTTATGGATATCAGCCAGGCGGTCGTTGGTACTAGACCAACTTAGGCCAAAAGCCTAAGCTTGGGGGACTACGTATTTCTCACCGACTTTACATTCATGTTCACACACTAGCTGTCGGTGCTCATACTCTTTCATTGTATTATCCATGCTAGTTTAAATTTCTTTTTCTAGCTTTCTTCTTGTGTGTTTGTTAAACCTTAAGAAACACCCAAAAAATATTAGTTAGTTTAATTTCCATGTTGGTAGTAGAAATTAAAATGAAAACCCAAAAAAATTTCTAGTTCTTATTCTTACTTGTTGGGAGCTTTCCCGTGTAAATAGTTTCATTTTCTTTTCTTTCCTTTGGGGGTCGAGAAGACCATATTGAAAATGCTTAGTGGCTCTCTTATGCATGATTGTTTATTTAACTTAGAGCCCATATTACTTGTCTTCTCTCTTGAGTTGAATGCTTGCAGATTCCAGCTTAGTCCAATGCACGTGCACTATTATTATTATACACATCGTTCGGTCGTGCAAGTGAAAGGCAATAATGATGAGATATGATAGACTTATTGGGATGAGAAAAGCTGGTATGAACTCAACCTCTCTTGTTTTTGTAAATATAATGAGTTCATCGTTTCTGAGTCAGCTTATTATGAAGTAAACATATTTGCAATGACATTTAGAGATTATAGTTGCTTGTGCCATGCTTGATTAGCTATGAGTTATAATGGTTTACCTTGTGTGCCAACATGCTATTAGAATGATTATGATGTGGTATGATGAGATGGTATCCTCCTTTGAATGAATTGAGTGACTCGACTTGGCACATGTTCACGCATGTAGTTGAATCAAATCAACATAGCCTTCATGATATTTATGTTCATGGTGGATTATATCCTACTCATTCTTGTATTCGGTGTGAATTAATTTTAATGCATGTTTATGACTGTTGTCGCTCTCTCAGTTGGTCGCTTCCCAGTCTTTTGCTAGCCTTCACCTCTACTAAGCGGGAATACTGCTTGTGCATCCAAACTCCTTAAACCCCAAAGTTGTTCCATATGAGTCCACTATACCTTCCTATATGCGGTATTTACCTGCCGTTCCAAGTAAATTTGTATGTGCCAAACTCCAAACCTTCAAATGAAATTCTGTTTTGTATGCTCGAACAGCTCATGTTTCAACTAGGGCTGCCTTTATCTTCCATGCTAGGTGGGTTATTCTCACGAGGAGTGGACTCCGCTCCTCATTCACGAGAAAGGGCCGGTAACCGAGATGCCCAGTCCCATGATCCAAAAAGATCAAAGCAAATCAAAATAATTAAACAAAACTCCCCCAGGGCTGTTGTTAGTTGGAGGCACTCGTTGTTTCGAGCAAGCCATGGATTGATGCTTGTGTTGACACCAGATTTTGGCATGGTCAATAACTTATTTAAGATGGCCTCAAATGGAGAAGTGATCTTCATGAAAGAGTTCCGTATTGTCGATATGAACATCTTTGAAGTTTGGGTCATCTCTGTCCAATTTAATCTCGAAGGCCAAAACTATGCTCAAATTACTAAGATCTTATATTCAGAGTACAGTTTGGCTGATTAAGCCCCCAAGATGACCTCAAATGGAAAAATTATCTACACGGATTGTCTTCGTCTCGTCAAAACGATCGATGCTGATATAAAAATCGTTCCAATCCGAGTTCATATGCAAAAGTTAGAGCCATCAGAATACAGCCCTGTCAGGAGGCAAAAACTGGCGCGCCCCACCAGACACCCTGTCTGATGGGTAGCGCGAGGGATAGCCTGTTTTGCGCGACCGATTTGACCCTGAAGATGACCTCTGGTCAGAAAACGTTCAACATAAAAGTTGTTCGTCTCGTTGAAATGGTCAAGATTGCTTTTGGGCTCGTTTCCATCCGAGATTGTTTACGACCACAAAAAAGACCCGCAAGGTGCATCCAGTTTAAACCGAACAGTTTTGGAAAGTTTGGACAAAACCAATCCAAATTTGACTAGGGTTTTGGACATGAATCCAAGCCTTTTCCTTGCACGGGAAGTCCAGCCGCCTCTTATATACCTAAGGGGTGACGGCCGATTGAACAACACACAATCGATCAATTCATCTACCACTTTTTATCTTTTATCTTTTCTCCTTAACCCTAGTTCTTCTTCTTCCTCGTTCTTCGTCTGTTCTTCTCCATTGCAAGGCGGCAAACCTCGAGGCCCTAGGGGCGATCAGGTCGACCTAGGGAAGCCCATAGCCACCGCGCGCCCTGACGGGGTCCCTCCCGGGCGTGTGGGTTTCGGGTCTTCAAAAGCGCCCGCCGGATTGTCTTGCGTACCGCGCTTCCGGACGGGTCTCCTTCGACGTGAGCTGCGGTGCACCACCCTCGGCGTTGGAGGTACACGTTGACGTGTTCGTGTGTGAACACACTTTTTGGCGACTCCGCTGGGGACGAAGCTTCGAACGGTCTCTGGCCCGTTCTTGCTACAAAGAGATCGTCATCTAGGGTTTGCAGTCTACAAAGGTAATATGAATACCAAATCCTTTTATGTAGATGCAAATAATTCATATGGTGTTACTAGATCGTTCAATGAGTATACTCTATCGGCCAACCCTAGTTTTTTCAGTCATGCAACTAACTACGTGCAAGGGCCGATTGAATGTAATTTATATACTTCAACTTCTTATGATATTAGTAACATGCACCATATGTATCCCAACTCACACGCATCGGCAACCCAGCAAATTCATATGCCGATGAGCAACATGATGAGTTCGATTAATCAATTTGAAACACCCCAAGTTAGAATTTCCAATGCCATACAAGAAAGTGTTTCACCCTTTTATTCATCGGCAGCTAATGTGCAATATAGTAATCCAACCATGCCGATGAATGAGAGAATTGGCCATGCTACTAGTGGCTATTCGGCTAGTTACTCTCAACCGTCATATGCTACACCTCATGTCACTAATTCTTCGGCACCATACACAACTGTAGATGCTCATAATTCGGCTTCACACCTTCCTGGTTATAGCTGAATGAATGTAAATTTTACAGGAGCGGTTGTGCCCAACATTGTAGAAGATGAGGTAGTGGTGGCTGCATTGAAGATTTTAGCCCAAAATAAGAGAATTAGTGCTCTTTGCCTTGAACAACATGAAAAGGGGCTATTTCCTGATTATGCCGCAATAAAAGCTAGAGTTTTGCAAGAAGATGAATCTTTGCCAATTGATAAAATTGGCGAGCAAAAGGATGGTCTTACAACAATGCATATGCCTTCACCTAGTACTATATCATATTATACACCCCTACACAATTGCAAAATTTTGGCAACACCCGTGTGTCATTGCCGAAATAATCTAAAAGCATTGGGGGGCAATCATATCCGAAGTGGGCTGAAATTGAGAAAGAGCTTAAAGCTAATTTTGCCGCTCGCCGTCAGAAACAAATAGAAAAAGAATTGGCTCAGATAAAAGAAGCATTGCCAATTGGTAGTATCAATGAAAAGAAGGATGATTCGGAACATGAAAGTGCTTCGGTTGAAAAATCCGAATCAAGTAGTATATATTCTGAATCCATCAAATCCAATGAGGCGAGCATTATTGAGGAAGGGCATGACAAGCATAGGAAAACAATGGTGCTTGATTTTTCTGAAGTTAATGGAACCTACTTCCTACCCTATGAGTTCCGTGCCGTAGAAATTGACAAGCTTCAAGGACAAGAACAAGTAGCCAAACAAAGTTTGGCCGACAAAAAATTTCAAAGCAATGATGCACGGATTCAAGAAAAAGATGATGACAAGGTGTTGGGGAGCCATCCAAAGATGGAGCAAGATGTTCTTCAAATGGCACCACCATCATGTTCTCCCAACATATTTGAAGAGGTATGCATAGCGTGTAATTTACCTATTTTCAGATTTGGTCGCAACTTCATTATTGATGCATCTATAAGAAATATTCTCATAAGTAATTTTGAAAGACCAATGAAGAAGGATAATTTACTTGTTAGCAATAAAATTGTTATGGAACATATCGGTCAAACCATTGCACCATTTATAAAGACCGATAATGACTTATTGTTACAGCCAAAGCTTTCCCCGTTGCTTTATCTAAAGTTCATATCTAGTTGGGTAGCTTTGCTTATTTCGTACTTGGCTTGCACTTGGTCTCAACTAAGACATGTATGTTCTAAATATCTTTGTTTCAGAAATTTAAAGCCAAGGTTAAATTTTATTGAGAAAACTGATGCTAATACAATATCTTATCCAAAGACATCGGAGATAGAGTGGAAAACACAATGCATAGCCGAATGGGGAGATTCCAAATCTGAACCATTCGTTTGCTTATCTCCAAAGCCGTTCAAACAGCAAGATCGGCTAGAAAACAAGAAGTATACCTTCAATTCAAGCATGTGTGATCAAATATTTGATTTGTTGCTGAAAAATAATTACATTACAATTCTCGATCACCATGTTAAGCCATCAATCCAAGGACGAATGTATTGTAAGTTGCATGATTCGTCCAAACATAATTTTGAGGATTGCAACATGTTTTGGCAAATAGTTAAATCAGCCATTGAAAAAGGACGATTGAAGTTTGTTGAAACACCAAGAGATGACTAGTCTATTCCGATTGGTTCCGATGGCAAAAGGTTTTTGCATCGGCTGCTTCAAGCTGATCCATTTAAAGAGAATGTAAAAACTACAGGTGATGGGATCAAGGTTTCAAGTAAAGAAGTTGTTGAAGAGCACAATGAACATAATCTTGAGGGCGAAAATTCCATCGAAGCTACAATGGAGACGCCAAGGACTGGGGGGCAGCAAGCAAATCCAATGATCGATGAAAGCAAACCAAAAGAAAACAAAGGCCGAAATGAGCGCAAGTGTAAGAGATCAAAAATCACCTTTGCTGAACTATTGGATAAATATCAAAAGATGAGTGAAGAGAAGAATGCTTATCGGCCAAATCATGCAAAGAAACCAAGATCACCCCCAAGGCCAAATATGAGGATTGGTATTGGCAAAGTGATAATTTTAATGCAACATATTCATATCCTTATTTTGGGCCGCCAATGCCAATGCCGTGGATGCCTCCCTATGCTCATATAGATACATATTCATCATGGGACAGGTATGGTACAAGGGCACATTCTCCATCTTATTCTAGGCCATCTCACCAATACTATGCAGCTCCAAGAAGATCAACATTTAAAAAATCACGTATCAAAGACCGTTTTAATCATAAGGAATCGGTCCAGAGCTCAAGGAAGAAGAAATAGATGGTAAAGCAAGTTTACCGCGTGAAAAGAGATGGTCGTAAGTGTGCTACTTCAGATTTGATCTCAAAAAACAAAGAGCCAATTAAAGTGTTGACATTGGCTACAAAAGGCAAAGAAGTGAAGCAATCAATTGATAAAAATCAGAGTGCCAAATCTAAAGAAAATAAGTTGAGTGTGCACAAGGCCCAGAAAAATTTGCCATTGGTTGAAACAAAATCACAGTCGAGGTGCTCACTCGGCTTATCGTATTGGCAAAAGAAGGAATTCCAAAATCTTAGTGCACAAGAGCTTAGAAAGAGGAACATGGCATGGGTTCCCAAGAGGATCAATCAAAACAAAAACGATGTGCATGCTTCAATTGCAACAAGTACAATAAAAATGAAGAAGGAGAATGATGGAAGCAACAAACAATTAAGCCGAAGGTGTGCATCACAACATCAAAATCTTCGGTTAGCACATCATCCATTTTCTTCAACAATGCCATTGATGCCTTTGCCATGGAATTCATCCACAGGTATGATCAGTTACCCTCCATGGACTTATTTTGATCCATGGAGGCAACATAATTTTCTATATGATGACAGAGTATTACCAAATCACTATACATTTGGTTAGTTACATTTTTGTTGCTAAGACAAAGGAGCCGAAATATTTTATTGCTATTTTATTTGTTTATTTCGGCTATACATGTTTTAATGGATGAATTCTACATGAACCTCATGGTAATGGCCGATACTTAACTATCGTCCTAAGAAACTATCTGATCATGGCCGGTGTGGAATTCTAACACCGTCCTTAGTTCAATTGGAACCGAGACAAGGTACATGTGAAGTGATATTAGCTCTGTCTCTCTAGTACTATGGAGATTATATTTTGATGGTTCAATTTGTAGCAATGGCCAAAGTGTTGGTGTTGTTTATTTATCTCCATATGGAGCTAGTTTGTGAAGCCTCATGCCGCTTAAGATATTTTTGCACAATGATCAAAGCCGAATATGCATTGTTATTCGGATTGGAGCTTTGCCTTGCTATAGGTGCTATACATATTGAGGCTTCCGGTGATTCGTTATTAGTAGTGCAACAAATGTCCAAGGGTTATCAATGTTTTGACGAATCACTTATAGTTTATCTTTTGATATGACTAGATGCAAGATTTACCTTGGAATGCTTTAAAATTGTTCATATATCTAGACATGGCAATTCGAAAGAGTTGGCACAACAAGCGTCCGGCTACTATGTTAACCATGGTGTATTGCATTTCTATCAATAGCCGATGCTAGGTCTTGTCAACATAGGTAAGGCTGAATCGAAGCCCACCGCTTCGGCCACTAATGAAACTTTTATGCAGGCGAAGTAAGGATTGGAGGAAGTTCATTCTTAATTATCTGCAAAATCCTAGCGAAAGGGTGAACAATATGGTTCGGAGGATGGTTTTGATCTATGGAACCTTATCACCAGATTGTTATAGAAGCTGAGAAGTTTTCACCCAAGTTTGCATCAAGAGGTTCAAACAAGCAATGGCTGATATATACTTGTCGTCCTAAGAACATGCAAAATGGCTGATGGAGTGTTGACATCGTCCTTAGAACAAGCTATGCGGAAGTAATTTTTCGGCATACAAACTTTGCCGAAAAACAGGGGGGCATGTGTTGACACCAGATTTTGGCACGGTCAATAACTTATTTAAGATGGCCTCAAATGGAGAAGTGATCTTCATGAAAGAGTTCCGTATTGTTGATATGAACATCTTCGAAGTTTGGGTCATCGCAGTCCGATTTAATCTCGAAGGCCGAAACTATGCTCAAAGTACTAAGATCTTATATTCAGAGTACAGTTTGGCTGATTAAGCCCCCAAGACGACCTCAAATGGAAACATTATCAACACGGATTGTCTTTGTATCGTTGAAATGATCAATTTTGATATAAAAATTGTTCCAATCCGAGTTCGTATGCAAAAGTTAGAGCCATCAGAATACAACCCTGTCAGGAGGCAAAAACTGGCGTGCCCCACCAGACACCCTGTCTAATGGGTAGCGCGAGGGATAGCCTGTTTTGCGCGACCGATTTAACCCTCAAGATGACCTTTGGTCAAAAAACGTTCAATATAAAAGTTGTTTGTCTCGTCGAAACGGTCAAGACTGCTTTTGGGCTCGTTTCCATCCGAGATCGTTTACCATCACAAAAAAGACCCGCAAGGTGCAGCCAGTTTAAACCGAACAGTTTTGGAAAGTTCGGACAAAACCAATCCGAATTTGACTAGGGTTTTGGACATGAATCCAAGCCTTTTCCTTGCACGGTAAGTCCAGCCGCCTCTTATATACCTAAGGGGTGACGGCCGATTGAACAACACACAATCGATCAATTCATCTACCACTTTTTATCTTTTATCTTTTCTCCTTAACCCTAGTTCTTCTTCTTCCTCGTTCTTCGTCCGTTCTTCTTCATTGCAGGGCAGCGAACCTCAAGGCCCTAGGGGCGATCAGGTCGACCTAGGGCAGCCCATAGCCGCCGCGCGCCCTGACGGGGTCCCTCCCGGGCGTGTGGGTTTCGGGTCTTCAAAAGCGCCCGCCGGATTGTCTTGCGTACCGCGCTTCCGGACGGGTCTCCTTCGACGTGAGCTGCGGTGCACCACCCTCGGCGTTGGAGGTACACGTTGACGTGTTCGTGTGTGAACAGCTTGTTGGTGGTTGGGGGAGTATAAACCTTTACCATTCTGTTTGGGAACTGCCTATAATGCATGTAGTATGGAAGATACAGCCATCTCATAGTTGTTGCGTTGATAGCAAAAGTATGCCACTCAAAATTTTATTCAATCTCTATTTTAAAATCGAGCTCTGGCACCTCTACAAATCTCTGCTTCCCTCTGCGAAGGGCCTATCTATTTACTTTTATGTTGAGTCATCACCCTTATTAAAAAGCACCCGCTGGAGAGCACACTGTCATTTGCATTCATTACTATTGGTTTATATTGGGTATGACTTGACTGGATCTATTTTACCATGAATTACAATGTTTAGTCAGTCCTTGATCTTTAAAGGTGCTCTGCATTTATGTTTTGCGGTCTCAGAAAGGGCTAGCGAGATACCATTTTGTTATATCATGTTATAATTATTTTGAGAAAGTGTTGTCATCCGAGTTTTATTATTATGGCTCGCTACCTAATTATGCTATTGATATGAGTAATTGTGAGACCTTGGTGTTATTGTTAGTATGGTTAGTTCATAGTATTTGCTGAAACTTGAATGCTGGCTTTTCATGTTTAGAACAACAAGATCAAACAGAGTTTGTAAAAGTTTTTCTTTATCACTTTCAGTTTATCAACTGAATTGCTTGAGGACAAGCAAAGGTTTAAGCTTGGGGGAGTTGATACGTCTCCAACGTATCTACTTTTCCAAACGCTTTTGCCCTTGTTTTGGACTCTAACTTGCATGATTTCAATGAAACTAACCCGGACTGACGCTGTTTTCAGCAGAACTGCCATGATGTTGTTTTATGTGTAGAAAAGAGAAGTTCTCGGAATGTCCTGAAAATCCACGGAGGCACTTTTTGGAATTAATAAGAATTTCTGGGCGAAAGAAATACACCAGGGGGGCCAGGGCTTGTCCACGAGACAGGGGGGCGCCCCCCTATCTCGTGGGCCCCCTGGACCTCCACCGACCTCAACTCCAACTCCATATATTCACGTTCGGGGAGAAAAACAATCAGAGAGAAAGTTTCATCGTGTTTTACGACACGAAGCCGCCGCCAAGCCCTAATCTCTCTCGGGAGGGCTGATCTGGAGTCCGTTCGGGGCTCCGGAGAGGGGGATTTGTCGCCGTCGTCGTCATCAACCATCCTGCATCGCCAATTTCATGATGCTCACCGCCGTGCGTGAGTAATTCCATCATAGGCTTGCTGGACGGTGATGGGTTGGATGAGATTTACCATGTAATCAAGTTAGTTTTGTTAGGGTTTGATCCCTAGTATCCACTATGTTCTGAGATTGATGTTGCTATGACTTTGCTATGCTTAATGCTTGTCACTAGGACCCAAGTGCCATGATTTCAGATCTGAACCTATTATGTTTTCATGAATATATGTGTGTTCTTTATCCTATCTTGCAAGTCTATAGTCACCTATTATGTGTTATGATCCGACAACCCTGAAGTGACAATAATCAGGATACTTCTCGGTGATGACCGTAGTTTGAGGAGTTCATGTATTCACTATGTGCTAATGCTTTGTTCCGGTTCTCTATTAAAAGGAGGCCTTAATATCCCTTAGTTTCCGCTAGGACCCCGCTGCCATGGGAGGGTAGAACAAAAGATGTCATGCAAGTTCTTTTCCATAAGCACGTATGACTATTTACGGAATACATGCCTACATTACATTGATGAACTAGAGCTAGTTCTGTGTCACCCTATGTTATAGCTATTACATGAGGAATCGCATCCGGCATAATTATCCATCACTGATCCATTGCCTACGAGCTTTTCATATATCGTTCTTCACTTATTTACTTTTCCGTTGCTATTGTTACAACTAGTACAAAAACCCCAAAACAATTATCTTTACTTTTGCTACCGTTACCTTTATTATCATATTACTTTGCTACTAAATACTTTGTTGCAGATACTAAGTTATCCAGGTGTGGTTGAATGACAACTCAACTGCTAATACTCAAGAATATTCTTTGGCTCCCATTGTGTCGAATCAATAAATTTGGGTTGAATACTTTACCCTCAAAAGCGGTTGCGATCCCCTACACTTGTGGGTTATCAGTGGGCACGGGAAGCACTAGTATTAGTACTTACACGTGGGAAGTGCACAAAGACAGATGATTAGTCAAAAGCATAGACTGCTTTAGTAATAATTAAATAATAAATAAAATAGGAAAAGGATCAGCTCTCCCTGTTGTGCGGCCCTCGATCCGAATTCTGGTTGGCCCCTGTGTGCTATTCTGCATGGGCAGTACTAGCGCTGTGCGGTCTCCTTGCTGGGTTGGATTTCCTTTTCTGGCAGGTGAGCTCTTATCTAGCCAGTGTATGATTCTGGCCCTAATCGGGTTGGCTCGACACGCGTCCCCAACGCTGGGACAGAGTTCGGTCGCCAGGCCTCTTGCCGCCTTGATAACCTGCATGGGCCATCGGTATCTGGCGCCGAAGTCGATGTTGATGATGGGCGCCGGAGTCATGAGTTAAGGCGTGAAAAAGCCCAAAATCACAGGCCGGTTGGAGTTTCCGATGATGCGTTCGTTGGACCGCGGATAGGACTGCACTATTATATAGGCCATACTGTAATCCTGTGCAACAATAGCGGATGATGTAGCAATTAGTCATCAGGTTAAAAATCAATACGGCACAGGAGATCTAGCATGTCACGTGAGGGTTAGCAAGTAGTAGTAGACTAGTAGTATAGTACTGCTCCTCATGCTAGGGTCAAGTCAATCCAGTATGTCAACACGCACGGGACAAACCACTAGCTAAAAGATTGCCATTAAACAATAAGTATAGAAAGAAAAGGAAGGATGGAATATCCCTCTGTATGGCTGCCGATCTGGATTCCTGTCAGCCAGCCCGTCCGTACTACTCCGCGTGGGCAGGTCCTCGGCCGCCACAAATCCTCCAACTTTGTGTTGCTGCTTTCGTATAGGTTGCACCACAACCGCTGCTCAGAATTTTATTGTCGATCTGACCGCGGACAAAATTGCACAGACATGATAGCAACAATTTTGTAAAGGAGATAATTTGTACGGAACAAATCTAACTGAAAAAATATCACCTGATCATCCATCGATGCGCGGCGATCACCCAGCAGGCTCTCAATGAAAGCACCAATGTCGGTGTCAAATCCGGCATATCTCGTAGTAGGGGTCCTAAGCTAGGCTTCTTGGAACGATGGTAACATGGACGCGGGATTTTACCCAGGTTCGGGCCCTCTTGATGGAGATAAAACCCTACGTCCTGCTTTTGATTGTATTCATATGGGTATAGTACAGAGTACATATGTCTACCACGAGATTGTGGTAATGAATATGAGATTGTCTATTGAGTAGCCTAGCCTCGGTTTATATAAGACACCGGAGGCCTAGGTTTTAGGAGAGTCCTTGTCTTGGGCGCTAAGTCTTGTCGAGTCTTCCTTGTATGCGGTAGGGGTTGTCCGAACTGGCCCATGAGTATACGGCCATGGGGGTCCTCGGCCCAATCCAACTGATCGGGAGACGACATGGTGAGTACCCCCAAGTCTAGGACACCGTTAGCCGCTTTATCTCCCGATTAGGAGAAAAGGCACTACCTCTTTATCGCCTTCTTTGACGCACCGAACACTTTGAGTGGACGAATGCGGCTACGGCCGGACTGGAGGAAATAAAAGCCCTCTTGGCCACCAATCCAATCCTGGCCGCGCCAAATGTCGGCGAACCAATGCTGCTATATATAGCTGCAACCCATCAGGTTGTAAGCGCAGTGCTCGTTGTCGAACGAGAGACAGATGGACATAAGTTCCCACTTCAAAAGCCGGTATACTACGTATCCACTGTCCTCACTCCATGCAAGTCACGGTACCCACATTATCAAAAGATAGCATACACGGTCTTCATGGCATCCCAAAAACTATGACACTACTTTCAAAAGTGTTCAATCACGGTAGCCTCCGAAGTACCACTCAATGACATAATAAATAACCGGGATGCCACGGGCCGGATTCCTAAATGGACTATCGAACTCCTCCCTTCGACATAACATACAAACCGTGGAGAGCCATTAAGTCGCAAGTACTGGCTGACTTCGTCGCCGAATGGACACAAGCCGAACTCCCTAAAGAGTACGACGCGTAATCCAATTGGATCATGCACTTCGACGACTCTAAAATGCTAGCTGGTTTAGGGGCAGGCGTTGTCCTGACATCCCCCACCGGAGATACAGTCCAATACGTACTCCAAATACTTTACACATATTCCAACAATGCAGCCAAATATGAGGCCTTGTTGCACGGTCTTTGGATGGCAGTCTCCATGGGCATCCAACGCCTAGAAGTGCGTGGGGATTCAAATCTTGCAATATCTCAAATAAATGGAGACTTTGACGCCAAGGACCCAAAAATGGCGGCCTACTGCAATGCCGTCCTCAAAATGTCAGCTCGGTTCGAGGGGCTCGAATTCCACCATGCGGTTCGAGAAAACAATCAAACGGCAGATATTCTTGCCCGCATCGGCGCTATCCGCGACCCCGTCCCACCTAATATCTTTTTGGAAAGGCTATTCAAGCCATCCGTAGTGAATAAAAGTCCGGATCCGAACACAAGCCCAGATTCCGAACACTCTGACGTAATCGGAGGCTCAGCCACCGAAATAACACCTTTGGCCCACGTGATTATGGCTGTCATCGCCCCGTGGACAGAACCGTTCTTAGCCTACTTAAATAGGCAAGAACTCCATGAGGACCAAAATGAGGCACGTTGCATTGTGCGGTGTTCTAAAGCCTACAAAGTCCACGAGGGCGAGCTTTATAAGAAAAGCGCGACTGGAGTGCTCCAAAGGTGCATCTCCGAAGAGGAAGGGCGGCAGCTCTTGGCCGAAATTCATGACAGACTCGGCGGCCACCACGCCGCAGCCTGGGCGCTCGTAAGGAAGGCCTTCCGTACAGGTTTCCACTGGCCTACAGCCCGGGCAGACGCACAGGACCTTGTCCAACATTGCATCGGTTGCCAGCTTTTTGCAAATCAAAGCCATATGCCACCTACCGCTCTCCAAACAATCCCCATAACTTGGCCCTTTGCGGTCTGGGGGCTCGATATGGTTGGACCCCTTAAAGGAGGAAGCCATAAGAAGAAATACTTGTTGGTCATGGTCGATAAATTCACCAAATGGATAGAAGCCAAACCAGTTAAAATGGTCGAGTCCGGACCAGTGATAGACTTCATATCTGGGGTGATACACCATTACGGTGTCCCCCATAGCATCATCACCGATAACGGCTCAAACTTCACAGCCGACGAGGTGAAGGCCTGGTGCGGCAAAATGGGCATAAAACTTGATAATGCCTCCGTCTATCACCCCCAAACAAACGGTCAAGTCGAACGAGCGAATGGTCTTATCATGAGTGGCATTAAACCTAGACTAGTGCGATAGTAAGGGCATATTTATCCCTAAGGTGTTTTGGTGATTGATGACAATGCTTTTGCGGACTAATCGTGTGCCTTGAGTTTCTCAGACGCTTCATCGCTAGGCACAAGACGGTTCGGTGCCCTCGAAGACTATTGAAGACGGTGTTGTTCTACGTTTCTTTTTGGTGGATTTGAATCGTAGGAGAGCCGTACTATTAAGAGGGGGTCCGCGTCGGAAAGGTTTGGGTGGAATCATCACGTACATGTTTCCTTCCTTATGTCCACCTTTCCCTTGCACTTTGGAGCTTCTTTCGGTTATCCTCTTTGCGATTGTCTTGGCTATTATTGCTAAGCTTGCGGTAGTACTGCTCCCTGGAGTGGTAGTACCACAAGCACCTGCGGTAGTACCGCTGGAGCCCACGGTAGTACCGCTCCTCTGGAGTCGTAGTACCGTGGCTCCCAGGCCAAGTGCCACTGCGGTACGGTAGTAGGGGCGGATGTAATTTTTTACATCCGCGCCCCCATGGTAGTACCGCACATCGAGCGCGGTAGTACCGCGGGAGCCCACGGTAGTACCGCTTCGCTGGAGTCGTAGTACCGTGGCCCTCATGCCTAGTACCGCTGCTTCGCGGTACTAGGAGTGGATGTAATTTTTTACATCCGCGCCTCCACGGTAGTACTGCACCTCGTGCGCGGTAGTACCGCGCGTGGCCTGGTTCAGCTGCCATACGGTAGTACCGCTCCCTAGCGGTAGTACCGCGTCAGATATTTGCACTGGTTCTTTTCCAGCGGAAGTAGGCACGGATGTATTTTTATTCATCCGCATCCTTCGTAGGCTAGGACTTTCCTGCCTTGCGGTAGTACCGCAAGGGGGAGCGGTAGTACCGTGCACGCGGAAGTACTGCTCTTAGTCAGGCATGTCCTAGTCTCTGCTGCTGCCGCAGAAGTATCGTGGTCCCTCACAGTAGTACCGCATGGCCTTGCGGTAGTTCCGCGTTCCTGGAGCGGTAGTACCGCATGTCGCAGGCTGGATTTGTGGATAACGGTTGGATATTTTCCATTACTATAAAAGGGGTGTCTTCTACCTCTAGTTGACCACCTCTTCCACCTCTAAGCTCCATTGTTGCTCCAAGCTCCATTTTCGCCCGATCTCTCTCCCTAGCCAATCAAACTTGTTGATTTGCTCGGGATTAGTAGAGAAGGCCTCGATCTACACTTCCACCAAGAGAGATTTGATTCCCCCCACTTATCCCTAGCGGATCTTGTTACTCTTGGGTGTTTGAGCACCCTAGACGGTTGAGATCACCTCGGAGCCATAGTCAATTGTGGTGAAGCTTCGTGGTGTCATTGGGAGCCTCCAATTAAGTTGCGGAGATTGCCCCAACCTTGTTTGTAAAGGTTCGGTTGCCACCTTCAAGGGCACCAATAGTGGAATCACAGCATCTCGCATTGTGTGAGGGCGTGAGGATAATACGGTGGCCCTAGTGTCTTCTTGGGGAGCATTGTGCCTCCACACCGCTCTAATGGAGACGTACTTCCCCTCAAAAGGAAGGAACTTCGGTAACACATGCTTGTCTCCACCGGCTCCACTCTTGGTTATCTCGCGCCTTTACTTTTGCAAGCTTACTTGTGTTGTATCCCTTGCTTGCTCGTGTGCTTGTTGTTGTTGCATCATATAGGTTGTTCACCTAGTTGCATATCAAGACAACCTACTTTGATGCAAAGTTTAATTTGGTAAAGAAAAGCTAAAAATTGTTAGTTGCCTATTCACCCCCCTCTAGTCAACTATATTGATCCTTTCAATTGGTATCAGAGCCTCGTCTCTTTATTAAGGACTTTGCTGTCCGAAGAGTATGGTTGACACCATAGACCATGGGGAGGAGGAGCACTCCGGTGTGAATCCGATCTCGTCTATGGGTGATGGGGAAATCATGGTGTCCCGTGAGGAATTCAATGTGGCCTTGGACACATTGAAAACCTCCATGACAACCACGGTAGAAAGCATGTTTAATAAATTCTTAGAAGGACTTAAACTACCTACCTCGCTGTTGAAAGTGGGTGATCCCACTAACAAGGTGAAGGATGCTAACTCCGACAAGGGGGAAGCTAATAGTGAGAAGGGTCCTTCTACTAGTGGTAGAAATGGCACCGGCATCTTTGCCCATGTGGAACCTCCAACTTATGGAGGACCGATTCCCTCCACTCATTTAAATCATGGCGGTCCTCCTCCTAAGATTGTGAAAAATGAGGATTTTGATTCTTGGGTGTACCGCTTCAAGCGTCATTTAAATCATGTGAATACTAATCTTTGGAGAATCATGGAAGAAGGTTTCTATCCACATGACCGAAGCAACTTCACCCCGAGAGAAGTGGTGGATAATCAATTCAATGAGAGTGATCTCTTCATCATCCAAGATGCAATCCTTCCCGAAGATCTCCCCCATGTTCGACCACATGCCATGGCCAAAGACGCATGGCAATGCATTGTGTCTCTCTATCGAGGAAGTGCTAGCATTCAACGCTCCAACTATGAAGTGGTGCAAGATGAAGCCGATGAGTTTGCAATGAAAGAAGATGAAGAACCTCGTGAGCTCTTTTGAAGAGTGACCAAACTCGCGGTCTCACTCCGACATCATGGGAGCAAGGACACAGATGACAATTGGACCAAGCGCAAGTTCCTCAAGGCCATGATGTCCTACAACAAGGCCATGTCCTCCGTCATTCGTCAAAGACCGGACTTCCACTCCATGATCTCAAGTGAAGTGTTGGATGAGTTCGTTGCAATGAGCATGTTGGACAAGACCTCCGACAATGCGGTGCTCCGTTCTCAAAGGGCAAAGAAGCCCAACCTTGCCTTGAAGGCCAAGGTTACTGTGGAAGAAGAGGAAGAAGAGGAAGATGAGGAGAGCAACCCCAAAGACACGAAATATGATTATCATGAGCACATGGCTCTTGCTTCAAGACAATTTTGGAGCAAGAATAATTCAAGACCCAACTTCAACAAGAACAAATCAAGTGGCTTCAAGGGCAAGCAACAAGTTAGAACTTGTTTCAACTGTGGCAATGTGAGCCATTTCGTTGCGGATTGTCCTTACGAGAAGCGGGAAGACAATGGTGGCAAGTTCATCCAAAAAGACAAAGCCAAGTCCTTCCCCAACAAGAACAACTTCACCAAGAAGACTCCTACTCATGGAGTAGTGGTTCAAGAAGAATACCATGAGGATGACGATGATGATGAAAATGGAGAAGCGATGGACATGTCCTCCATTGCCATTGCTACCACTCCCCGGGTGTCTCTCTTTGATTCACCCAACGAGAACATCACCGCCAAGTGCCTCATGGCTAAAGCCTCTAACAAGGTAACCCCCAACATCAAAACCACCATCATTAATAATCCCTCTTTGGAGGGTTGCATTGATGAACATGAGGGGTCTAATGAGGATGTGAATGAATTTGAGTCATTTATGAGTAAGCTCAAGGGAAAATCCAAGAAGCACTTTGTTGCTCTCTTGGAACAACTTGGTGAAGCCAATGACATGATCAGGGCTCACGAAGAAACCATCTCTAAGATGGAAGGCCATAGTCGTGACTATGCCGATGAGATATCAGATCTCTCTAATGCTCTTGTGGAAGAGCGTGGGCATCTTTTGACTCTTGAGGAGTCGTACAACGATGACCATGCTAAGTTAAAGAAAGATCTTGATCATGCTCTTGTCGTGTCTCGTGTGCTAACTTCTGAGAAGGCTAAACTTGGGGTTGATCATGCTAGACTCAAGGAGGAGTTTGATGTACTTGACAAGGCCCACAAGGTCTTGAAGGGCGCTCACGCTAACCTCAAGGAGTCTCATGCTCAACTCCAAGTTAAGATAACCAAGGAAAAGGCCACCTTTCCTCATATGGTATTAATTGATAATGCATATGCTACTAACCTGTGTTGTGAGCATGTGCATCTTGTGGAGGAGAATGCCAAGTTGAAGGATCAACTTGAGAAAGGCCTTGTGACATGCATTCAAGGTGAGAAGAACCTCAACGACCTTTTGAGCAATCGAAAGGAAGTTGTGGCCAAGAAGGGAATTGGGTTTGCACCCAAGTCCAAGAATAAGAAGAAGAACGACAAGACCAAACGACCTCCTCCTCTCAAGCAAACTTTTGTGAAAGAGGCAGAGGGTGCTCCTAAGGAGAAGAAGGAAAATGTGAAAAGGGTGTTGATGTCAAAAAGGGCAAAACCATCTCCTCCAACAAAGCCGGCGACTTTAACCCGTCATATGTGTTGTGTCGTGCTAGTGATGGGCATGTTTATGATAAATTTGTTGGTTCTCCTTATGAGTACATTGAATGGTCTATTTGGGTTACTAAGAC
Organism: Triticum aestivum; assembly: GCF_018294505.1. Taxonomy (NCBI): domain Eukaryota; kingdom Viridiplantae; phylum Streptophyta; class Magnoliopsida; order Poales; family Poaceae; genus Triticum; species Triticum aestivum. The sequence continues at coordinate 324,043,253 of NC_057795.1, forward strand.
CCTTGTTACTAACATCAAAGGACCCATTACTAAATGGGTACCTAAAACCAAGCATTGATCTCTTGTAGGTGTTTGCTTCCGGTGGGGGATCATGGTTGCTCGATAGTGGAGCAACAAATCATATGACCGGGAGCAAGGACTTGGTGGTGGACGTGCAAAAGATTCCATCTATGCCCACCAATGTTGAGTGGGGTGATGCCTCACATTCTAAGGTATTGGGTCTTGGCAAGGTTGTCATTTCTCATGATCTAAGGATCGAGAAAGTCATGCGTGTTGAGTCCCTTGCATACAATTTACTTTCCGTTCGTCAATTTGCACTCATGGGTTTTGCTACTTTCTTTTACATTGATACCGTGGCCCTCTTGTGGAGCAAGACTCTTAAAGTAGCCTTTGTTGGGCATGTCGAGAATGGTCTCTATGTGATTAACTTTTCGGAGCGACCCACTAAGACCGCGACATGCCTAATGGCTAAAGTTGACGTGGGATGGCTTTGGCATCGCCGTTTAGCTCACGTCAATATGAGATCTTTGCAAAGTCTTCTCAAGGGGGACCATGTCCGTGGACTAACAAATGTTAGTTTTGCCAAAGATCGTGCTTGCAGTGCTTGTATTGAAGGAAAGCTTCATGAGAAGGCTCACCCTCCCACGACCATCATCTACTCGAAGAGACCCTTGGAGCTCCTTCACATGGATCTCTTTGGGCCTCGATCCTTTGATAGTATTGGAGGTAGAAAGTATTGCTTGGTGATTGTGGATGACTATTCAAGATACACTTTGGTATATTTATTCAAGAGGAAGAGTGAGACTCAACAAACCGTCATCGACTTTGCAAATTAAGCTCAACGTCAACGTGATGCAAAGATCTTGACAATAAGAAGTGACAACGGCACTGAGTTCAAGAACTACACCTTGGATGAGTTTCTTAGTGATGAGGGGATCAAGCATCAATATGTTGCACCATATACCCCTCAACAAAATGGTGTCGTGGAGAGGAAGAATCGGATGTTGATGGATGCGGCAAGGACCATGATGGCGGAGTTCAAGTCTCCATACAACTTTTGGGCCGAAGCCATCAACACAGCGTGTCTTGCATCCAATCGGCTCTATCTCCGCAAGGGCATGAACAAGACTCCTTATGAAATACTCACCGGTAACAAGCCCAATCTCAAGTACTTCTGGGTGTTCGGGTGTAAGTGTTTCATTCTCAAGAAAGGTGTTCGATTGTCTAAATTTGAGGCTAGAGCTTATGAGGGCATATTTGTTGGTTATGCTACAAACTCTCATGCTTACCGTGTTCTCAACAAGTCCACCGGACTCAATGAGGAGACGTGTAACGTGGAGTTTGACGAAAATAATGGCTCTCAAGTGGAGCAAAGTGGTACTTGTGATGTAGGTGATGAAATTCCTCCCCAAGCCATAAGAAGAATGGGTATTGGTCATATTCTACCCATTAAGGAACCCCTTGTGGTCGAAGGAGAAGGACAATGCTCCACTCAAGTGGAGCCATCACCTCCCCAAGACCCACACGCTTTCGAAGAACAAAGTGAAGACCCTCAACCTCGTGAACAAGACCAAGGGCAATATCAACCTCCGGATGGTGGTGAACCTCCAAATGATGCCCAGGGTCAAGTTCTCCCCCTCGAGCAAGTTCAAGATCATGAGCAAGCTCAAGATCAAGAACAAGCTCAAGACGGCACTCAAGATAATCAAGTTAACCCTCCTCCTTCCACATCCGAGGAGGAATTAGAGCGTCATGCCGCGAAGATTGCTTCCAAGCTCACCACCAAAGGTCATCTCATGGAGAATGTGGTTGGAAGCCTAAGAAAGGGGGTAAGCACTCGTAGACAATTAGCAAACTATTGTGAACATCACGCGTTTGTCTCTTGTGTTGAACCCCAAAAGGTCTATGAGGCGCTCGAAGATCCGGATTGGCTCAATGCCATGCATGAAGAACTCAACAACTTCGAGTACAACAAGGTGTGGAGATTGGTGCCAAGGCCGTCGGGGAACCACAACGTCATTGGAACCAAGTGGATATTCAAGAACAAGCAAGATGCTCATGGGAACATCATTTGCAACAAGGCAAGATTGGTAGCACAAGGCTACTCCCAAGTCGAGGGTATCGACTATGGTGAAACCTTTGCTCCCGTTTCTCGCCTTGAATCCATATGTTTGTTGATTGCTTATGCTTCCCATCACAACTTTAAGTTGCAACAAATGGATGTGAAAAGTGCTTTTCTTAATGGTCCTATTAATGAGTTGGTCTACGTCAAGCAACCCCCCGGGTTCGAGGATCCCTACTTCCTGGATCATGTGTATCAACTCGATAAGGCACTCTATGGCCTTAAACAAGCCCCATGTGCGTGGTATGACCACCTTACCGAGTTGTTACAAGATCGTGGATTTGAGGTGGGGCAAATCGATCCCACTCTTTTTACTAAGAAGGTAAAAGGAGAGTTGTTTGTATGCCAACTATATGTTGATGATATTATCTTTGGTTCCCCTAACAAAGCTTTCAATGAGGAATTTGCCGCTCTCATGACCTCCAAGTTCAAGATGTCTTCGATGGGAGAGTTGAAGTTCTTCCTTGGTTTTGATATCAAACAAAGAAGAGAAGGTACCTTCATCAACCAAGCCAAATACACTCAAGACATGCTAAAAAGATTCAAGCTAAGTGATGTCAAGCCGGCTTCTACTCCAATGCCTACCAAGTGCCAACTTGACATTGATCCCAATGGTAAAGCGGTGGATCAAAAGGTATATCGCTCCATGATTGGCTCCTTGCTTTACCTTTGTGCATCTAGATCGGATATCATGTTGAGTGTGGGAATATGTGCACGGTTTCAAGCCGCACCGAAGGAAAGCCACTATGTGGCGGTCAAGCGAATCTTTCGATATTTGGCTCATACCCCAAACTTTGGCTTATGGTACCCAAGAGGGGCAAACTTCAAGCTTGAAGGATTTACGGATTCCGATTGGGCGGGACACAAAGTGGATAGGAAGTCCACTTCCGGAGGGTGCCAATTTCTTGGTTGCTCCTTGGTGAGTTGGTCTTCGAAGAATCAAAGTTGTGTGTCTCTCTCGTCCACCGAGGCGGAATATGTGGTGGCCGGTAGTAGTTGTGCACAACTCTTATGGATGAGGCAAACTTTAAAGGAGTATGGTGTCATTTGTGACAAAGTGCCTCTTTGGTGTGATAATGAAAGTGCCATCAAGATTTCTCTCAACCCAGTGCAACACTTCAAGACGAAGCATATTGAGATTCGGTATCACTTCATTCGGGATCACATTACGCGAGGGGAGATCGAGCTCAAGTATGTCAACACTCATGATAACCTTGCAGATATTTTCATGAAGCCCTTGGATGAAGCAAGATTTCGCGAGTTAAGGCATGAGCTAAATATCATTGATTCGAGCAATGTGACTTGAACCCTTGCACCTCCCACTACACTCACCTTTTTGTCTAGTTTAGGTGTAGGCATGGACATAGGGGAGTGTTGTTCTCTCAATGAACTCTCCCTCCCCCCATTATGCATAAATCGATCAACCCTTTCACATTAGCCATTTTTATGGTACTTGTGCTTCAAAGACGAGTTTTGGTCATGGGCCCAAGGATAATTCTTCGCGGTGCCATACCAACTGACTCAAACATAGGTGGCTCCGGCCACCGCCCTCTCCTTTTGAGAGGTAGTGTCGCGTGGTTGCTTCTTGCTGACTTTCTGCCTTTGGGTTGTGCGTTTTCATGTGGTGTCTCTTATGCTAAAAGTTTCCTTGCGAAGACCTCTTTTGTGTGTTGAAACCTGCTTTTTCTTGAGCTCACGGTACTACTGCAGCCTGCTACGGTACTACCGCGTGTGGAGAGCATGGTGCTACCGCCCCCGCGCGGCAGTAATTTTTTACTACCGCCTGGGAGAGCGGTATTACCGCTTCGGTGCGGAACTTCCGCCCAAGCGGTACTACCGCGATGATGTGCGGTACTACCGCGCCGTCGCAGACGCATAGGGATAAGGACGGGCAAGGGGAGTTCTAACTCCCCCATACCTATTCGTCAGTTTTCCCCAGTTCGTCTCTCTCTCTCTCCCTCGCTCAAGAACGGGGCCGGCGTCCTTCGTCGGATCTCCGCCTCCGGCTGCCCTCTTGCGATTCCGTTCGGTGGGATCGTTCCCCACCCCGTGTTATTGCCATGGACCAAGGTCTTTCCCAAACTCCCTCTCGTTTTGGTTGTTTTCTTTGCCTCTAGGTTTTTGGGGGAGACATATGTGTTCTTGAGATTTTTAGGCTAAATCTATGCAAGAGCAGGATGTAGGAGAGTAGTATTGCGTAGGGATTATACTTGACATATTGTCATGTGCTAGATTTGATCAACCGTAGTACCCCCGTGGTTTCGCGGTTCTTCTCAGATTCAAACTTTGCTTCGGATCTAACGCGGTGCGGTACTACCGCGCCACATGTGTGGTACTACCGCTTGTCCGGTACTACCACCCGCCAGACGTGGTACTACCGCATGTGCTGCGGCACTAGGATCTTACTACCGCTCCCACCCTGGTACTACCGTGACCTCACACGGTACTACCACGACTTGGAGCGGTACTAAAATTTTAGTACCGCAGCATCCGGCAGTACTACCGTGGGTCCAATCTATCTCATGGCAAATTTCTCGTATACTTTCTATGTGTTTATTGTGCTTTGCCGTGGTCTTTACATTGATCCTTTTTGCTTGTCGTGGGTGTTTTGCGCTTTGTGTCTCAGGTGGTGGCTCTCACCGTTCCAATCCCAGTCGTGACACTGGCTCCAAGCGTCTGCTCAATCAAGGTGAAGCACCAGAGGGCTCCATTGCCCCCAAGCGCCATGTCAAGACCTCCACTAGTAAGCACAAGGAACCCGCTAAGGGCATGGACGAGATACCCCAATCTGAGTTCATCCGTCTCAGGCAGCTCAACCCGTATGTGAATCCTCGTGCTACTGTCAGAGGCTATGAACTGTTTTGGACCAAGCAGCAGACTCTCACTTATCTGGATATCATCAAGAACAAGCAAAATACCTACGTGGATGTCAAGTGGATAGACATGCATCACCTGAGGAAGGACAAGTTTCGTGAGTACTTTGGAGAAGCTCTGGATTTGGTGGAGCAGTTTGGTATTGAACATGTGATCTCTTTCCACCTTGACTATGACCCTGAGCTTATCTGTCAGTTCTTTGCCTCAGTTTACTTTCACCCTGATGAGGAGCGGAAGATGACCTAGATGACCAATGGTCGTAAGTTGACTACTACCTGGAAGGAGTTCATGGATCTGCTCCAGGTTCCTGATGACGGGCTCGACACTCCCGTGGGTGTTCGCCCTCATGCTAATTCTGTGTCTGCTAACAAGGACAAGCTTCAGCCATTCTATGTTGAGAAGGCGCTTCCCAATGGCAAGTCGGCGTGGGTTCTCAACTCTTTTCTGGATATCATGTATCGCATCTTCCGCAACTCTCTGTTCCCTCGCATTGGTGACAAGGACAAGGTTCATGCCTATATGGTGGATATGATGCTCCTATGCGAGGAGGCTCGTGTGTCTCAGACTCAGCCACTTGATGTCTCACACATCATGTGGTGTGAGCTTCGGTTTGCGGTGTTCAACCGCAAGGTGCCTATATATGGACCATATCTGTTTCTGTTGATCTCAAAGACTTGGGAGAAGATGTACCCTGGTAATGAGTTCCTTGCTCTAGACTGGATTCGACATGATCCCATCTGTCTCCATGTCAAGCCCAACTGGGCCAACACTACTACTCGTGCTGAGGCGTCTACTGCTAGGAGAGCTGTTGATGAGGAGGAGGCTGGAGAAGAGGATGTTGCTGAGGACCGTGCTGCTAGGTCTTCCCATAGTTCCACTGAGCCCTCGTGGGCCAAGAAGCTGAAGGACAGGATGAAGACTCTTTTCTGCATGCAAGCTAAGGGGCAGTACAGGACTCACGTGGCAACCAAGGAGAGTCGCCGCCAGGACAAGAAGATCTTGAAGCTCTATGGAGAGGACGTGTCTGGCGTTTCTGAGGATCGCATCACTCCAGAGGCTGAGTGGATGGAGAAACAAGGCTACAGGTGGACTGATTCTGAGGAGGACGTCGAGGAGACCATTCCTGCTGCCGAGTCTGACGAGGAGTGTTGGGATGATTTCTCTGCTTGAGCCACCGCTTGTGTGTAGATGTCCTCTATGCCTTTTTGGCGTCTCGATGCCAAAGGGGGAGAGAGTGTAGGGATTTGCGAGTCGTTGTGTCATGTTCATGTTCGGTGTGTTTGCTCTCTCGTTTGAACCTCGTTTTGGTTGCTTTGGGTTGCTTTCCTTCATATGGTGTAAGACATATGCACTCTATCTATCTTAGCGAGCTTGTGATATATTGTGCTACCTTTGTGCTATGCTCTTGCTTAGATGTTAGTAATCATGCCTTTGTCTCTAAAATATAGGGGGAGTGTTGATCCTAGTTTGTGTGCTATGCATTCCAAAGCATCCATCTAGATTGCACACATCTAGGGGGAGCCCGTCTATATTCTAGAGAGGAGGGGTTTGCCTCTGCTCAATATTATCTCCTTTTTGTGCAAATCCTGTATTGTCATCAATCCACCGAAAAGGGGGAGATTGTAAGGGCATATTTATCCCTAAGGTGTTTTGGTGATTGATGACAATGCTTTTGCGGACTAATCGTGTGCCTTGAGTTTCTCAAACGCTTCATCGCTAGGCACAAGACGGTTCGGTGCCCCTCGAAGACTATTGAAGACGAAGTTGTTCTACGTTTCTTTTTGGTGGATTTGAATCGTAGGAGAGCCGTACTATTAAGAGGGGGTCCGCATCGGAAAGGTTCGGGTGGAATCATCACGTACACGTTTCCTTCCTTATCTCCACCTTTCCCTTGCACTTTGGAGCTTCTTCCGGTTATCCTCTTTGTGATTGTCTTGGCTGTTATTGCTGAGCTTGCGGTAGTACTGCTCCCTGGAGCGGTAGTACCGCAAGCACCTGCGGTAGTACTGCTGGAGCCCACGGTAGTACCGCTCCTCTGGAGTCGTAGTACCGTGGCTCCCAAGCCAAGTGCCACTGCGGTACGGTAGTAGGGGCGGATGTAATTTTTTACATCCGCGCCCCCACGGTAGTACCACACGTTGAGCGCGGTAGTATCGTGGGAGCCCACGGTAGTACCGCTCCACTAGAGTCGTAGTACCGTGGCCCTCATGCCTAGTACCACTGCTTCGCGGTAGTACGAGCGGATGTAATTTTTTTACATCCACGCCTCCACGGTAGTACTGCACCTCGTGCGCGGTAGTACCGCGCGCGGCCTGGTTCAGCTGCCATATGGTAGTACCGCTCCCTAGTGGTAGTACCGCGTCGGATATTTGCACTGGTTCTTTTCCAGTGGAAGTAGGCACGGATGTATTTTTATTCATCCGCGTCCTTCGTAGGCTAGGACTTTCCTGCCTTGCAGCCCCTCGCCGCCTCGCCCCAACTCCGGTCGCCTGCCGCCTCGACCCGATGCCGGCCTCCCCAACTTGAAGGAGCAGGACGCCTCCCCAACCACGGAGCACGCCGGCCTCCCTACCTCCCGGAGAGTGTCGCCCACTTCTCGTGTATCATGGCGTCGCCTGGGGTGAGCATTCCCATAAATGATGTTGCTAGTTTCTTGCTGCTTATGAATGTGGATGGTACATGTAGTTGTTGTATGGTTCCTTGTTGTGGATGATTTTTTCAGTAGATGTAGATGCATTTTCATGTAGTTTTTTTAGTAGATGTGGAATGCTAAGCTAGGAACTATCGATTGTGGATGGTTTTTTCAGTAGATGTAGACATATATTTATGTGTGTATGCTGGTATAAAAAATGGTGATAATGCACTAGATGGACAAGGCAGCGAAGAAGGCAGACAAGGAAGACAAGACAGACAAGGCACTTTGGGATGCATACCACACTAGGATATTTTGCGAGTTATGTGCAAAGGAATGTGAAGCAGGCAACAGGCCAGGGCCGTTCTTGAGTGGTAAAGGATATACGAATTTGGGAGAGAATTGGACAAACATAACTAAGAAAACTTATTCGAGGTTGCAATTCAAGAATAGGTGGGGTGCACTCAAAATGTTGTATTGCCACTGGAAACAATTGCAAATTGATGCATCTGGACTTGGATGGAATGCTAAGCTAGGAACTATCGATGCTGATACTGATTGGTGGAATACTCACCTAAATGTATTTTCTTTCCTGTTGCTCATTGTATGTACATTGGATTTATCATTTCTTAATTGTCTAATGCTTTGTTCTTGCCTATTTTTTTAGAAACACCCGGAGCATGCAAGGTATAGGAATGGAGTTCCACCCAACTTGATAGAAATGGATCTGACGTTTGATGATCGTCATGTCATCGGTGCCGAGTCCACTATCCCGGGTGAGGCACCATTGGACAAGGAGGCAATGACTATTGATGACACTGATAGTGAAGAAGAAGATGATGAAGTCATCAAAGAAAAACCAAAGAAAAAGAGAAATACAAAGAAGTCTACCAAATCTGATTTTTTTGCACAAGACAAGAATAATTCTTTTGTTAGGATGTACAAGAAGGCTGGTGATGTCATATGTGTGACAGCTGAAAGTATAAAAGAGGCATCAAGCTCCAACAAGCCTCCTCCTCCTCCTCCTCCTTTGGTTGGCCATAGTATGGAAGATGCAATGGAGATGGTTCACGACTGTGGAGTTGAGGAAGGAACTCCTCTCTTTTTCTCATCGAGCATGCTTTTTATGAAACCTGGTAATAGAGAAATGTTTGCAACGGTTAAGACCAAGGAAGGGAGGTCTGATTGGCTCGAGAGAGCGCATGAAATGTAGTAAACTTCCATTAACAATAAATCCTAGTTTTTAGCTTTCTTGGTTGCGAACTATTTCCTTGTTATATGTATAGATGTGAACTATTTCCTTTCCTGGATGTGAACTATTTCCTATACTGGATGTGTACAATTTTCTTTACTGGATGTGCACTATTTCCTTGTCATATGTATGGATGAACAATGGATATGGCAACTAATGTTGTTGTCATGTTGCATTTGTAGACGGATGGAATTGACAATGGAGGTGATGACGATGACGCTAACATAAAGACAATACAGCTTCAGCACTTGCTGAAGTTAAGTACTGATCTTGCAACCTTAGGCCAAATGGTTGTGCACTACAGCAAGTATTATTTGAATAAGCAACCTAGGAGGATTGCAGTGCAAACTGGTTATGAATGGGTGATGAAAAAATTAGCACGTCCCAAATCTTGCTACAAATTGTTTAGAATGTTTCCAGAAGTTTTCTTGAGTTTGCATGGTCTTTTAATGAGTGACTATCATTTGGAATCAACTAGCGATATGAGCTCATTGGAATGTCTAGGCATGTTCTTGTGGATGCTTGGAGGACCTCAATCATTTCATCAAACTGAAGATCGCTTTGTTCGGTCAACTGAAACAATTCATAGGAAATTCAATCACGTGTTGAACTGTGTATATGCTCTAGGGGGAACATTATCAAATCTATAGATCCTACATTCGCAGATGTGCATCCAAAAATAAGAGATAAACGTTTCTGGCCTCACTTCAAAGGTTGTATTGGTGCAATTGATGGAGCACACATTCCTGTTATAGTTCATGCCAAAGAGGCCGTGAACTTTACAGGAAGACACGGTTACACAAGTCAAAATGTGTTGGCAGTTTGTGACTTCGACATGAGATTTCCTTTGTCGTTACCGGTTGGGCGGGGTCAGTACATGACACACAGATTTTTCATCACAGTACGGAGAAGTATGCTAGTACTTATCCTGCACCTCCTAAAGGTATACAAATCAACTAATTTTGTACAAATTATTTCAATTAATTACTGCATTGTTCTAATTTCATCTTTATGCATGTAGATATGTACTACCTTGTGGATTTCGGTTATCCAAACCGGGTGGGATATCTAGCTCCTTACAAAGGCCAGACCTATCACCTTCCAGAATTTCGGGCGGGACGCCCGTGTAACACCCCGGATGTAACTTTCCATTATTGTAACTCCAACTCTTGCCATTTCCGGCTATGTGATATGTTATTTCCTCCATGGTTGGGTTTTTGTCTTTTGTTTTGCATTTTTTTCATGTCTTGCATTTCATCTCATGGCATCATCCGCATTGCATCGACACTCGTTGCCGTCATCATTTTTAAAGCTTGCATCCGTTCGTAGTTGTCGTGTTCCCCCCTTGCCTTCGTTGACTGCTCCGAGTCCAACCGGGTTTTGATTCCCTCTTATGAGACCACCTAACCTCTATGCACAACCACCACCCCCTCTTGCACGCGTCCGAAAAGTTGTCCCGAACCCGACCCGCTCTGTCGTTACCATTGAGTCCGGATCATCCCCTAACATCTATAAAACGTCTCCGTTTTCTTATTTGGGATTCACTACCTATTTATTCCCATCCGTCGGATTTCGATCGGATGATCCAAACTCCCTCATTTCCTTATATATAGAGCAACCCCTAACCAAATCAGACCTAACCCTAGCCCCTAGCCTACCCTAACCCTTGCGCCGCCGCCACTCCTCTCCCTCGGGATCCATCTCGCAGCCACCTGGTCTCCCCCTGCCACCCAGTTCCGTCGATCCATCCATCCATCGATCCCCACCAACCACAGCCCCGACCAGATCCCTGGTTTTGCGCGCAGCCGCCTGAGCATCTCGATCCCGAGTGGATCGAGCGCTTCGCCTCCAAGCCCAGCCTCCCCTGCTCATGCCCCGAGCCTCCCAGCGTCCAGGAGCACGAGCTCCCTCGCGTCGCTGCCTCATTAGCTCTGTTGCCGGTAGCAGCACTCGAGCCCTGCCTCGTCGTCCTTCGTCCTCGCAACCGCCTTCTTCCGCAACCACTGGAGTTCCTCCTGAGCGGGAGCGGGAGCGCCTGAGGCCCCAGCTGTCCCAAGATCTTCTCCAACTAGAACCCAAGCGCCAGCAGCAGCCATCTCCCTCGCGAGCCCCCGCTTCCTCGCGCTCCTTCGTTGTCCCGTCGTCCAAGCCTCCTCTGCTCGCGCACAAGCTCCGCGACTTCGTCAGCCTCGTCGCCGCCGTCGACCCGCAGGCCAGCACCTTGCCTCCTCCTCCCGTCCTCTTCTTTGGCTTCCCCTCTCTCTAATCCCTCTCTCTCCTAGATGCTTCATCGCCATGGATGCCTGCCGCTGCTTCATCCGGGAACGGATCCTCGTCGCCCCGAGCCCGCGCAAGTTGTCGAGCCCCGCCGCCGCTGGGAATGGGCTCCCCGCGCCCTCGATCCGGTCGATCCGAGCTTCTCCATGCCCAAGACCTCGCCGCCCATTTTCCCCGCTAGCTGGAGCTCTACTCCCGGTCACCGGCGCCCTGCTCGCCTCCTCTGCATCGCCCTGCTCCCCTGCAACGAATGAGGAGACGCGTCGTCCCCGCGTTGACCGATCCCGCGCCCTTGCCCAGCGGCCTCGCTCGGCCTGCCTCCACCAACCGGGCCTTGGCCCAGGGTGAGCATCCCCCTCCAGCCCTCTCCTGTACACTTGGCCTAGCCAGATTCGGCCCGCGTAGGTTTTTTTTCCAGCATCTGTGAATTTGTCTATTATCCAGGAACTGCTGTTTTACAGAAAAGTCCCTATAAATCATGCATTTAATAACTCACAAATGGTGCATCAGATTAAAATGATTCAAACATGTAAAATGCTTAGAATTATGTGTAGATTAATAATTTGCAACTTTCACCCATGTTAAAATTGTTTAAATGTGTTGTTTGAATTAATTTGCTTAAATGCCATGCTAAACCGATTTATTTCATAACTAAATAACCGTAGCTCCATTTTAAATAAACTTTATATGTAAATGGGGTGGGAAAATGTCTAGTTTAACATGGTGCACTTCATTTTGCTGTTTAAAATCATTAAAATTGTGTTTAGGGAAGAACAGTACCAAATTCGAAATATGCATATGAGGATTTTCCGGAATTGTTATTTGTTGTTCCGGCCTCATTTAAACTTGCCTAGACAGGTAGTTTTATTATGCTTCACCTCTTGCCATGTTAATCAACATTTAATATTGTTGGGTACATAAACAAGAGTGAACTAAATTAATGAATGTGGTGTTTCGTCAATATGCAACTCGTTGCATAGTGAGCTCCACTTAATTTGTAGTATTGTTTGTGCACTTTGCCATGCCATGTCTCATTAAACCGGACATGCATCATACTTGTTTGTGCATCATGCCATGTTTATGCTTGTGCATTTATCATGTTGTTTGTTTTTTTTCCTGTGTTGCTTCTTAGTTCCGGTAACATTGCGATTGTGAGGATTCGTTTGACTATGCCCGTTCGTCCTCTTCATGGACTCGTTCTTCTTCCTAGCGGGATTTCAGGCAAGATGACCATTACCCTAGATCTCACTACTATCATTGCTATGCTAGTTGCTTCGTTCTATCGCTTTGCCGCGCTACCTATCTCTTGTTGATCAAGCCTCCCAAATTGCCATGTCAGCCTCTAACCTTTTCACCCATCCTAGCAAACCGTTGCTTGGCTATGTTACCGCTTTGCTCAGCCCCTCTTATAGCGTTGTTAGTTGCAGGTGAAGTTGAATATTGCTCCATGGTGGATAGGATTATGTTGGGATATCACAATATCTCTTATTTAATTAATGCATCTATATACTTGGTAAAGGGTGGAAGGCTCGGCCTTATGCCTGGTGTTTTGTTCCACTCTTGCCGCCCTAGTTTGTCATACCGGTGTTATGTTCCTTGATTTTGCATTCCTTACACGGTTGAGTGATTTATGGGACCCCCTTGACAGTTCGCTTTGAATAAAACTCCTCCAGCAAGGCCCAACCTTGGTTTTACATTTGCCTCACCTAGCCTTTTTCCCTTGGGTTTTCGGAGCCTGAGGGTCATATTTATTTAACCCCCCCCCCCCTGGGCCAGTGCTCCTCCGAGTGTTGGTCCGAACTAGAGCACCGTGCGGGACCGTCCCTTGGCAACTTGGGTTACGTTGGTACCTGTACTCTTCGCTTATCCGGTGTGCTCTGAGAACGAGATATGTGCAGCTCCTATCGGGATTTGTCGGCACATCGGGCGGCTTTGCTGGTTTTGTTTTACCATTATCGAAATATCTTGTAAACCGGGATTCCGAGACTGATCGGGTCTTCCTGGGAGAAGGAATATCCTTCGTTGACCGTGAGAGATTGTGATGGGCTAAGTTGGGACACCCCTGCAGGGTATAAACTTTCGAGAGCCGTGCCCGCGGTTATGTGGCAGATGGGAATTTGTTAATGTCCGGTTGTAGAGAACTTGACACTTGACTCAAGTAAAACACATCAACCGCGTTTGTAGCCGTGATGGTCTCTTTTCGGCGGAGTCGGGAAGTGAACACGGTTTTGGGTTATGTATGAACGTAAGTAGTTTCAGGATCACTTCTTGATCATTGCTAGCTTCACGTCCGTTTTGTTGCTTCTCTTCTCGCTCACATTTGCGTATGTTAGCCACCATACATTGCTTACTCGTTGTTGCAACCTCACCACTTTACCCTTTCCTTACCCATTAAGCTTTGCTAGTCTTGATACCCATGGTAATGGGATTGCTGAGTCCTCGTGGCTCACAGATTACTACAACAACAGTTGCAGGTACAGGTTATGCGATGATCATGACGCGAGAGCGATGTTTGCTTGTTTTGGAGTTCTTCCTCTGCTTCTTCTTCGATCAGGGGATAGGTTCCAGGTCAGCAGCCTGGGCTAGCAGGGTGGATGTCGTTTGAGTTTTTGTTTGTGTTCAGCCGTAGTCGGATGTTGCTCTTATGTATTGTGATGTTGTATTCATGTGGCATTGTATGCCTTTTATATGTATCCCCAACTATTATGTAATGGTTTGATGTAATGATATCCACCTTGCAAAAGCGTCTTCAAGATGCGCTTCTATCCTTGGTGGGACTGAGGGAGTCCTCGACTAGGGGGTGTCCGGATAGCCGGACTATCATCATGGGCCGGACTCCAAGACTATGAAGATACAAGATTGAAGACTTCGTCCCGTGTCCGGATGGGACTTTCCTTGGCGTGGAAGGCAAGCTTGGCGATACGGATATGTAGATCTCATACCATTGTAACCGACTCTGTGTAACCCTAGCCCTCTCCGGTGTTTATATAAACCGGAGGGTTTTAGTCCGTAGGACACACAACCATTACAACAATCATACCATAGGCTAGCTTCTAGGGTTTAGCCTCCTTGATCTCGTGGTAGATCCACTCTTGTAATACCCACATCATCAATATCAATCAAGCAGGACGTAGGGTTTTACCTCCATCAAGAGGGCCCGAACCTGGGTAAAACATCGTGTCCCTTGTCTCATGTTACCATCCGCCTAGACGCACAGTTCGGGACCCCCTAGCCGAGATCCGCCGGTTTTGACACCGACGTTGGTGCTTTCATTGAGAGTTCCTCTGTGTCGTCACCGATAGGGATGATGGCTTCTTCAATCAACGATGCAGTCCAGGGTGAGACTTTTCTCCCCGGACAGATCTTCGTGTTCGGCGGCTTTGCATTGCGAGCCAATTCGCTTGGCCATCTAGAGCAGATCGAAAGCTACGCCCCTGGCCGTCAGGTCAGGTTTGGAAGCTTAAACTTCACGGCTGACATCCGTGGAGACTTGATCTTTGATGGATTCGAGCCATAACCGAGCGCGCCGCACTGTCACGGTGGGCATGATTTAGCTCTATCACCGGACAATGCCCTGGAGGCCGCACATGAGTCCACTCCGACCCATAGTTCAGAGCCGACCGCGCAGATCGAGGACAGGTGGCTGGACACCGCCTCGGGGGCTGCGATCTCTACGGCGATGGAGCCGACTACAGACCTTGTCCCTTGCAAAGCTCGTGACTCCGAGGCGCCGGACTCCTTGCCGGACTCCGAACCTCCTGCGCCCCTGCCAATCGAATCCAATTGGGCGCCGATCATGGAGTTCACCGCTGTGGACATCTTTCAGCACTCACCCTTTGGCGACATCCTGAATTCGCTAAAGTATCTCTCGTTATCAGGAGAGCCCTGGCCGGACTGCGGTCAGGATGGTTGGGATGCGGACGACGAAGAAATTCAAAACACTCCCACCACCCACTTTGTAGCCACTGTCGACGACCTAACCGACATGCTAGACTACGACTCCGAAGACATCGACGGTATGGATGGGATGCCGGAGAGGATCAAGAACCAGCGCCTACGGGGCATTGGAAGACCACCTCATCATACGACATATACATGGTGGACATCCCAAAGGATGGAAATGGCGAAGAAGCAGCGGAGGCAGATTCCTCTAAGAAATAGCCCAAGTGCCGACGTCAGCGGCGCCGCTCTAAATCCCGCCACAGCAAGAATGGAGATTCCGGCACCGGAGATAATAACACCCCAGAGAGTGCCGAAGACAACCCCCTCCAGCAAGACTCATCACAGGAGGACGGAGAAGCCAGCCCTCAAGAGAGGGCGGCAGACATGGAGATAGAGGATGACAATTACATGCCTCCCTCCGGAGACGAGGCAAGCCTCAACGACGACGAATTCGTCATGCCCGAGGATCCCATCGAACAAGAGCGTTTTAAACGCAGGCTAATGGCCACGGCAAACAGCCTAAAGAAAAAGCAGCAACGGCTTAGAGCTGATCAAGATCTGCTAGCCGACAGATGGACTGAAGTCCTCGCGGCCGAAGAGCATGAGCTCGAACGCCCCTCCAAAAGCTACTCTAAACGCAAGCTGCTCCCCCGATTAGAGGAGGAGGCATATGAACCGGCATCACCAGCAGACAATACGGCTAACCGACCACCTCGTGGTCGCGACAGAGAGGCCCCTAGGCCCTTCACTAGAATCGTACCCCGGCATCGCTCGAAAAGCACACGGCCACAGGGGAACGCACCGGACTTGCGGGATATATTGGAGGATAAGGCAAGACAATCGAGATCGATCTATGGATCGCGTGGGCGCCCCACGATACGTGACGACAACCGTCGCGCCGGACACAGTAAGTCCGGCTGGGCGGAACAAAATAGACAAAGCTCTCTTGAGCTCCGTCGTGACATCGCCCAATACAGAGGCGCCGCACACCCACTATGCTTCACAGATGAAGTAATGGATCATCAAATCCCCGAAGGGTTTAAACCCGTCAATATCGAATCTTATGATGGCACAACAGACCCTGCGGTTTGGATCGAAGATTATCTCCTTCACATTCACATGGCCCGCAGTGATGATCTTCACGCCATCAAATATCTCCCCCTCAAACTTAAAGGACCAGCCCAGCATTGGCTTAATAGCTTGCCAGCAGAGTCAATTGGGAGTTGGGAAGACCTGGAATCCGCATTCCTCGATAACTTCCAAGGCACGTATGTGCGACCTCCAGACGCGGATGACCTAAGCCACATAATTCAGCAGCCAAACGAATCGGCCAGACAATTCTGGACACGGTTCTTAACGAAGAAAAACAAAATCGTCGACTGTCCGGACGCTGAGGCCCTCACGGCCTTCAAACATAACATCCGCGATGAGTGGCTTGCCCGGCACCTGGGGCAGGAAAAGCCGAAATCCATGGCAGCCCTCACATCACTCATGACCCGCTTCTGCGCGGGAGAGGACAGCTGGCTAGCTCGCAGCAACAACTTCAGCAAAAAATTCGGCAGTCCGGATACCAGGGATCGTAATGGCAGGCCGCGTCGCAGCAAAAATAAACGCCGCATTAATGGCGACAACAACGAGGATACGACAGTCAACACCGGATTCAGAGGCTCCAAACCCGGTCAACGGAAGAAGCCATTCAAAAGAACTACTGCGGGTCCGTCCAATTTGGACCGAATACTCGACCGCTCTTGCTAGATACATGGCACCCCCGAAAAGCCAGCTAATCACACCAACATGGATTATTGGGTATTCAAGCAGGCAGGCAAGTTAATTGCCGAAAACAATGACAAGGGGCTGCATAGCGACGACGAGGAGGAGACCCGGCCGCCGAACAGCAGAGGACAGAAGGGGTTCCCCCCACAAGTGCGGATGGTAAACATGATATACGCAACCCACATACCCAAGAGGGAGCGGAAGCGTGCACTTAGGGACGTATATGCGATGGAGCCAGTCGCCCCAAAGTTCAATCCATGGTCCTCTTACCCAATCACTTTCGATCGAAGGGACCACCCCACCAGTATCCGCCATGGCGGGTTCGCCGCACTGGTTTTAGACCCAATCGTCAATGGATTTCACCTCACCAGAGTCCTGATGGACGGCGGCAGCAGCCTGAACCTGCTTTATCAGGACACAATGCGCAAAATGGGCATAGACCCCTCAAGGATTAAACCAACAAAGACGACCTTTAAAGGCGTCATACCAGGTGTAGAGGCCAACTGTACGGGCTCAGTCACACTGGAAGTGGTCTTCGGATCCCCGGATAACTTCCGAAGCGAGGAATTAATCTTCGACATAGTTCCGTTCCGCAGCGGCTATCATGCTTTGCTCGGACGGATCGCGTTTGCAAAGTTCAACGCGGTACCACACTACGCATACCTCAAGCTCAAGATGCCAGGCCCTCAAGGAGTCATCACGGTCAACGGGAACACTGAGCGCTCCCTCCGAATGGAGGAACATACAGCGGCCCTCGTAGCAGAAGTACAATGCAGCCTCTCAAGGCAATTCTCGAGTCCGGCCGTTAAGCGATCGGACACGGCCAAGCGCGCCCGAAGTAACCTACAACAAGACCACCTGGCGCGTTCCGAGCACGCGTAGCAATGCGGCCCCAACCCCAGCCCTTGCAAGATCGCACGAATGGTCCTTCGCGTACACCATTACGCTCTGGAGATACCATGGGCATAGGGGAAGGGGCACGACCACGACAGGCCCAGAATGCGGCTCAACCACATCAGGGGCTCCCAAGTGTGTCATTTTCCTTCTTTTTTTATTATTACTTTTTCTTACCTACAGGACTCCGTTCACCAGAGGCCTTGTCCGGCAATAGACCGGCCGAACTCACGATGCAACAGCCAGGGAAGGAAAAAGGCTGCGACGAATACTCAGGTGGTCTCCCTTACGAGCATTAACTCTACCTTATAAGCCACTCCGCAGCCTACCCCTGGAGGGGGACATGTTTAATAGTCCCGTTCCTTGCTTATCGCACTCTTTGTATCGTTCTGCATTCATAGCAGTACCTTTTGAATCAAACAATGCAGCACCTTTTCGCTTATAATTGCATTCCTTTTTTACATATATGTTCATTTATGACGTTTTGCATCCGTACACTTTGGTACGGCCGAATACACCAGGGGCTTATGTTCTCCGCATTATGGTGTGACAAGTCCGAACACTTTCACAAGTGCGGCACCCCAAACTTATAGCACTATATGCATCGGCTCCGAATCATGTCTTGGGTCAATAGTTGGGTTTGCCCGGCTCCCATGTTTTGGTACCTTACGTTCCATTTTATCGGCTAAGGTAGCACTGGGAGAACCACTGCGATTGCGCCCCAGTTGAGCTGGGTTAACGCCTCAGTGGAGAAACCTAAAACTGACCGTCATGATGAGGCGAGAGCCGGTCGCTGTTCGAGAGGTTTTTTCGAGTCCCTAAAGACTTACGCCGCTTAGAGCGAGGAGCCGACTAACTGTCTGTCCCAGGCGTGGATAGCGCCCCAAATTCGGCCTTCCGAACACTAGGGGCTTCGCCGAAATTTAAAATTATAGAATTCTATGGCTAAGTGAGAGTGTTCAAGCATTATAAGTCCGGTTGCCTAGTTCGTTGTGTTGAGCGCCTCCCTAGATGGACCCAAATATGGGAACAAGAGTGCTCAAATTTATCCCGAAGACCCCAGCACTCGTGGCATGGGGGCTGGAGCCGACGACTTGCCATCTCTCAGATTTGATAAACAGCCGAACAGAAGGTAATATTTTAAATAAACAAGCGTTGCTCAGCGCATATGAACAAAGTTTTCAGCGCACAGGATAACACATTGCGAGTCTACTCAAATATTACATCTTTGGGGCACTCGTCCGCAATCTTGCGGGCACCCTTCAGGACACTCTTATAATACATTTCGGGCGTACGATACTCCTTGCCCGCCGGCGGCGCGTCTGTCAGAAGCCTCTCAGCATCCAGCCTGCCCCAGTGCACCTTTGCCCGGGCAAGGGCCCGACGGGCACCTTCGATGCAGGCGGAGCGCTTGATGACTTCCACCCAAGGGCACGCATCCACCAGCCGCTGCACGAGGCCGAAGTAGCTCCTAGGCATGGCCTCTTCAGGCCACAGCCGGACTATGAGGCCCTTCATGGCCTGCTCGGCTACCTTGTGGAGCTCGACCAGCTGCTTCAGCTGGTCGCTAAGGGGCACCGGATGTCCGGCCTCAGCATACTGAGACCAGAAGACCTTCTCCGTTGAGCTCCCCTCCTCGGCCCGGTAGAATGCGGTGGCATCGGACACGCTGCGAGGCAAATCTGCAAACGCTCCTGGAGAGCTCCGAATCCGGGTAAGTCACAGGTAATTCACACTCACATGCTTGCTTTGCATGAAAAATGCCTTACCCGCCGCTATTTTCTTCACCGCCTCAATCTCCTGGAGGGCCTTATGGGCCTCGGCCTTAGCGGCTTTGGCACTCTCAAGAGCCGAGGCAAGCTCGGACTCTCAAGTCTTCGAGTCGCGCTCCAAACTCTCATGCTTTTCCATGAGAGCATGGAGCTCTTGCTGCACCTCTGCCACCCGCGCCTCCTGCTTCTCTCGCTCCACTCGTTCTGCGGCCGCATTACGTTCGGCCACGGACACAGCCTCCTTCAGGGTCGCCACCTCGTTCGTGGCCCCTGCAGTGCCCACGTTATCCTTGTTATTTCTATTGCAACCAAAATCCTTTTCTGTAAGGTACAAATTTAATACGGTGTTACTGACCTTCTTTGTCCTCGAGCTGCCTCTTGGCAAGGCCGAGCTCGTTCTCGGTCCGCTCGAGGTCCTGCTTCAAAGCACCGACCTCCGCAGTCAATGCGGCAGAGGTCAGCAGCGCAGCCTGCAATCCCATATTGACACAATTTTTAGAACTCCTGCGTATATCTTTTTAGATCCTCAGTCCGGCTTTTCTTTGCGAACACCGAACCGAGCATCAGGGGCTACTGTCTATGCGGTATTACATTACATATTTTAAAACTTCTTACCTCAAAGCCTGTTAGAAGGCTGCTGCAGGCTTCGGTCAGCCCGCTCTTGGCGAGCTGAACCTTCTGAATCACCGCACTCATGATAGTGCGGTGTTCTTCCTCGATGGAAGCGCTGTTGAGCGCCTCCAACAAGTTGTCCGGCGCCTCCGGTTGGACGGAGGCCGCCGGTGCCACGGTCTTGCCCTTCTTACGAAGGGGCCGCCTGCCGGACTCCGGAACCACTGTGGGTTCCAGGGCGGAGTCCGGTGCGAAGTCCGGGAGGTTGCCTTGTGGCACCTCCGGAGCCTCACCCTCCTGACGGGTCCCCTCCTGGGACCCCACCTCGGCGTCCTCGGCGTCGCGAGGGGTGGAGGCGGTCGGAATGGAATCCACATCCGACGGAGCCAAGGACCCGCTCGAAGAAGCGAGAAAATCGTCCTTGGCCGGACTACAGGTTGTATGCGGCATTAGAAGGACACTATGTGGCGAAAAAGAGAAATTATAAATCATTCGGGAGTCCGGATACTTACGATTTCACCAGGGGCTTGGCCCTTGAAGGCCAATCCTCGTCATCGTCACCGGCGTTGGCGGAACAGTCCGGGGGAAGAGGCTTTCCCCTCTTGGACCCTTCGGTCTCCCCAGCCGGGGAGGCCTTCCTTTTCTTCCCTTCCCCCGCTGGGGAAGGGGCCTTCTTCTCCTCCTCGTCCTCGGGGGCGGAATCCGCCTCGGAGTCATCGAACACCTGAAAACGGGAACTCTTTCGAGTACCCATGGCCTCCTTCTTGGCCTTCTTCTCCGGCACCACATGCGGTGCCGGAACCAGCAGCCCCGCTAGACGGGCATCTACTGGGTCTTCTGGCATGGGAGCCGGACAGATAGTCTGCTCGGCCTTCTTCATCCGGTCCTGTCAAAGGAAAGGGGATATTAGATCCCGCATAAGGTCGAACTATTGACAACAAGTGTCCCGTAAAGGGGTAGAATCACTTACCTCGTCAGCTGGACGCTGCGAGCGAAATCCGCGATCTTCAGTAGCGGATGCGGGAGCTTCGGCGCCCTTGAAAAGCACCTTCCAGGCATCCTCGTACCTAGTATCGAAGATCCTGCTCAAGGTTTGGTGTTGTGCCGAATTGAACTCCCACAATTTAAATGCCCGTTCTTGGCACGGGAGAATCCGGCGGATGAGCATGACTTGGACCACGTTGACAAGCTTGAGCTTCTTGTTCACCAGCTTCTGGATACAGGCTTGGAGTCCGGTCAGCTCCTCTGAATCGCCCCAGGTCAGGCCGCTCTCCTTCCAAGAGGTGAGCCACGTGGGGATTCCAGATCTGAATTCGGGGGCCGCTACCC
Organism: Triticum aestivum; assembly: GCF_018294505.1. Lineage (NCBI taxonomy): Eukaryota > Viridiplantae > Streptophyta > Magnoliopsida > Poales > Poaceae > Triticum > Triticum aestivum. Next base: position 324,064,732 of record NC_057795.1, read on the forward strand.
ATTTAGGGTCGCGCGGCTCGGTGATGTAGAACCACCCCGATTGCCATCCCTTGATGGTTTCCACGAAGGCGCCCTCGAGCCAGATGACGTTGGGTATCTTACCCACCATGGCGCCTCCGCACTCCGCCTGATTCCCCTTCACTACCTTCGGCTTTACATTGAAGGTCTTTAACCACAAGCCGAAGTGGGGCTGGATGCAGAGGAAGGCCTCGCACGCGACGATAAACACCAAGATGTTGAGGATGAAGTTTGGCACCAGATCATGGAAGTCCAGGCCGTAGTAGTACATGAGCCCCCGGACGAAGGGATGAAGTGGGAAGCCCAGTCTGTGGAGGAAGTGGGGAAGGAATACGACCCTCTCATGGGGCCTGGGGGTGGGATGAGCTGCCCCTTGTCGGGCAGCCGGTGCGCGATGTCGCTGGACAAGTATCCGGCGCCGCGTAGCCTCTCGATGTGTCCCTCCGTAACGGAGGAGGCCATACATTTGCCTCCCGCTCCGAACATGGCTAGAGAAGGTTAAGACGAGATGTGCGGACTTGGGCGCTGGAGCTCAAGTGCGCGGAGATGGATAAGCAAAGGAGGAAGAAGGCGTAGGTAAGGAGGTGGATCCTTATCCCTTATATATGGGCGGACGGAGACTATTCGTCCCCACCGGCCTGGTAAAACTCGCTTATCTCCCAAGAGCCGCAATCAATGGCGCGGTTGGGTTACCCACGTCCGTATTGATGGGAATCCCGATATAAGGGGAACACGATCTCTGCTTCGATAAGACGTGACAAGGAAACCGCTTCGCTAAATGCACTGAGGTGGTATAATAAAAACAATTCAAGTAAAGGCTTGGTGGTGGTGTGATGTCATGCCACAAAATACGTCAGCAGATTGAACTTGTGTACATATTATTCTCTCTACGGTGGTATGTGGAATTTATTTTGCAGAGCCGGACACTATCCTGGTGTTCACAATCTTCTATGGATTATTCGGAGGAGGAACCCGCCTTGCAATGCCGAAGAATATGCGCGCCGGACTCATCATCATTGAAGCCTGGTTCAGGGGCTACTGAGGGAGTCCTGGACTAGGGGGTGTCCGGATAGCCGGACTATCATCATCGGCCGGACTCCAAGACTATGAAGATACAAGATTGAAGACTTCGTCCCGTGTCCGGATGGGACTTTCCTTGGCGTGGAAGGCAAGCTTGGCGAGACGGATATGTAGATCTCCTACCATTGTAACCGACTCTATGTAACCCTAGCCCTCTCCGGTGTCTATATAAACCGGAGGGTTTTAGTCCGTAGGACACACAACCATTACAACAATCATACCATAGGCTAGCTTCTAGGGTTTAGCCTCCTTGATCTCGTGGTAGATCCACTCTTGTAATACCCACATCATCAATATCAATCAAGCAGGACGTAGGGTTTTACCTCCATCAAGAGGGCCCGAACCTGGGTAAAACATCGTGTCCCTTGTCTCCTGTTACCATCCGCCTAGACGCATAGTTCGGGACCCCCTACCCGAGATCCGCCGGTTTTGACACCGACAGGGACCTTCGAGTTCCTTTAGGATAGGGTCGCATCTTGGGCGTGACAAGTTGGTATCAGAGCCTCGACCAACCATAGGAGCCCCCTTGATTGTTAGCCATTGTTGAGTCTAGAAGAAAACTATTTTGAGTCTTAGGATTATATATATCGGAGAGTAGGATTCTTTTTACTCCTCAGCCCCCTTCGTCGCTCTGGTGAGGACTCTCGACGCAGATGTTTGTCTTTCCTCTCCTCAATTTTTCACAATTTTCTTTTAGGATCTCGCGGGTATCTTGGGATTGTTCCGATATTCTTGTGACAAGAACATTGTTCGTGGTGCCTCCTAACATTTAGGGGTTGTGGCAGTGTCCCGGGGAGTTGAGCTCCGAGGTGTTGTCATCACAATTTTATCGTTGCAGTTCTGGAATAACTGAGTTTTGCCGACATCGAAAATCTCTTTTATCCAGTTGTTGGTGAGATAACCTCTACGCCACCCAATACTGGGGAGTTCGGGAGTATTGCCATAGCTCGTATAACTGATGCTTTTTGAAGGTCGAGGTACACGATTTCCGGAGTTTTCTTGGTTATGTGTTGACGGATGGATACAGCTGGATGTAGGGATTGTTAGTTGATATATTTCTTCCTGTCGTGGAATTAACACGTCAGATGTCCTCATGAGAGGACTTAGTCGTGGAGCCATCACAACGGGTTAGCTTGAAGGGGTTAAAACGGACAAGGGACATGAGAGTTTATACTAGTTCGGCCCCTTCGATGAAGGTAAAAGCCTACGTCTAGTTGTGATGGAATTGATTAGGTTTCAATGACCAGGGAGAAAAATATGCTTGCCTGAGTCTCGAATTGTTGTCTGTTGTCCCTGAACCGCCACCGGGTCGTCCCTTTATATACATAGGTTGACGCCCGGCCGGTCTACAGAGATCCAAACCGACTCATACAAAGTGTTCGGTTCGGTCTCTCCTTCCCTAACTTACATTACAAGTTACATAGTTATGGCGATTTACCACTATGGGCCCTACTCCGCCTTTGGGCTTTTAGGCCTCTAAGCTGGTCTTAATAACTTCACCATCTTCTGGATTCTTCATGGGCTTTGGCATAGTCGAGGGTGAACCGGGCCCTCCTAGCCGGTTTACACTCAGTAGTTATATCCCCAACATTAGGCCCCAGTTTGATTTGAACCTGTTCACATCAATCTTCAACATCTTCAAAGACATTGTAAACGTCCTTTTGTATCTTCATAAACCGCCAGATTGCCTTCTCCTGTAAATCTTGTTAAACCGTCGTGACGCCATCTTCGGGATATAGCAATGGTCCATCATGACGTCATCTTTGTATAAAAAGGTTAAAAAGATTCCCTTCACTTAATGGTTATCCCGAAAATCGAGGCGACGGGCGCACCCACTCTGTCGTTTCAGGCTCCTTGATTCTCGCGCCTGCCACTTATTCTTTCCTCTGTAAATAAGGCCCGAGGGCCCTTCTCTCTTTTCCCCTTTTGTGCCTTCTTCTTCCTCGCGACGCCCAAGCTCTGAAGCTCCGCCGCCGTCCGTGACCCTTGAGAAGTGCATCGACAAAGGCCGCTGCATTAACCTGAAACGGACCAGAAACTCATCGCACCCCTCCACAGTAAATCTGCAGTGGTAAGCTTCCTCTTTCCTTCATCTTTAGATCTGTGTTTAGGGTTCGCGAGTTCATCTGTACAGTTCTTTGTTCTTCCTTCTCAATTCTTCATCCTTCCTTCTGCCGCGGTAGCTTTGATCCAATAGCAGTGTAGATCTCATGCGGTAGTTACTCCGCATCCATTTTTAATGCTAGCAGATCTTCCCTTTCTTCTGTAGAGTACACGACCTTCCTTGTTGTGCTTAGCGCCTTTAGAGATCACAGAAAAAATTTCTTACGTATGTGCAGTAGATCCAAATAAATTTGATCATTGTGTGAAACCTGTTTCTGTCAACACTTAGCAGAGATTTTGACTCCTGGCCCTCCTGCCTATGGTCGGTTTAACATTTGATAGCCAATCCGCCATATATCATTAGCCCTCTCTTAAATCGCCAACTGAACCTTGCATAGTGATTTTCCGGTTTAATACTGAATTGTACACTTTAAACCATTAAATTGTAAACCGGCATTTATTTTTCAGTTCCCCTCTTCCGGGATGAGCAAACAATTCTCCGCTTGCAATTGGGTTCCGTCCGGGATCACGGAAACACAAATCAATGGTTATGTCACCACGGGCGCTTTAGCCTCAAAAAGGGTTCTCCACTGGCGGGTTCCGGAATCAGAATGTCCACCTGAACCTCAAGATGGAGAGGTGATTGTTTTTATGCAACACTTAGACCAGGGATTCAGTCCGCCCGAATCAAAAAATTTCCGGGATGTCCTCGCAAGCTTCCAACTCCATCCGCAAGATATTGGTCCAAACTCTGTGTCCAATATATGCAACTTTCAAGTATTCTACGAAGTCTATCTTCAAGAAGAGCCAACCGTGGAGTTGTTCCAGGACTTCTTTCATCTGAACCGCCGTACAGAATTCTCAGACAGTCCCAACACAGAGCTTGGTGGCGTTTCAATTCAGAAAAGGAAAGAAGTTGACTTCCCTCATGCAAAACATCATAGCCATCCTAAAGATTGGAACTAGACCTGGTTTTACTGCCGGAACACTGCCCCTGATGGAGAAAATCCGTTGCTGGGTTATCGCCCTCATCGGCTTAGCAATGGCCACCCATTACCTTCACGTTTGACTGCCGCAGAACGGAAGAACTTTGCACCTCAACTCGCCAAGCACCGGGCTCTGATGGACAACAGTTTGACTGGCATTGATCTTGTCCGCTGCTGGGTTTCTTGGGGCATTTTGCCTTTAAGCCGCCGCCTCGGATTGATGCATGAATATACTGGTGATATCAAAGACCCTCAACGATATCACGAAATAGTAATGACCGATCTTGAAATTACTTAATCGATGAAGAAAATGCTTGATGAACCGATCTCTGCATGCAGCCAAACTGGGTTGGCTCCGTTTTGTGTCTCCAATAAACCGCCAGCGGTAAAGTTCCTCTGAATACTTTACTGATTTGCCTTTTGATTAACTGTGTACTAAGCTTTCCTTGTCTTAATTTCAGGCTAACAGCTCCTTTTGGAAACTGACTAAACCGGCCAGGGCGCCTCGTGCAAAGACGAAGGCCACCAAGAAAGCTGGCAAGAAGAAAGCCATCGAGTCTTCTGATCCGCCAGAAGATGAGGAATCCGACGCTGAGGTAGAACTTGACTCACTTGGTTCCTTTTTCGTATATCTTATTGACAATGATTATTCCCAGGATGATGCTGAGGCCAGCCATGCAGAACATGTTGAGGTAATCCTTCTTTCTTCCGATTCAGATCTTGTACCGGTTCAAAGAATTCGCCGCACAGTCCGGAAAGTAAAACAATCTCACCCCCTTGCTCATTTGGATCCAAAATTTTCTTTGAAGACACAGCAAGTTGAAGAGCGCCGCACAACCCAGCATAGTGGCCAGCAAATTACTTCGTCCGGTTTAGCAGATACGCCAACCCAGAAACATCGTCCAGAGGTGACTTGTTCTCCTGAAAAACGTTATCCTTTGAAAGGTTTCTTCCGATGCCCACTCAATCCGTCTGATCTGAATTACCAGGCTTCTTCCAACTCGTCTGGCGGTTCATCAACCACTCAGCTGCCTCCTCTCAAAGTCGTTGCTGGGTAAGCACATTACTCCTTAACTTTATTTCTTCATGTGTCAGTTTATCATTATTCTAATCATTTTGATGTTGTAGCGCCAAGGCTCGATTAAGCAAGAAAGCCAAGACCAGCGACCCTACTGATGACATTGATCCGGAGAAGACTCCAGAGCATCATGGCGAAGATCCTGAAATTGCCATATATAGCTCTGTTGGGCAAAACCAAGAGGCTAATGCTAACCCGCCAGAGGTTGAACCGAATGTAGAGGTTGATACTTCACATCCTCCTGCTCCTCCAAGTCCAACTGTCGAGCAGCGGGATTCAACTGTGGATCCGCCAAGCCCTGCCAACAAACCGCCGAGCCCTGCTGCCAAAGCACCAAGCCCCGTGAATGTCAATCCATCCAACTCGGCCAAAGATGATGACGTTGTTGTTACTGGCACTAGGTATACCACCCCTGGTAATCCGGTTGCTCTATCAAAGCATACCGCCAAGGATGAATTCACTGCTATGAGCAAGGGGAATGGGAAGACTGACTTGTCAGCTTATGTTGATCTCTCTGCTCAAGACCTTCACTCCGACTTCTTGAACCGGCTTTACACCAGCCATGATTATGAAGCTGGTTTAGTAAACCTGATAAAGGAGTGCTATGAGGTAAACAATTTGATCTTTGTTCTGTACCTTCAATGTATTGTAGCCCCCAAGGGCCGGTTTGTCTTTAGAAAGTCAATCCGGGACTTTGTATACTCCATTATGAAACTTCCTTGTGTATTTCTGATCAAACACACATTAGCCCCCAAGTGCCATGATTAAAACTTGTATTAATCCTTGGGACTTCAATAACTAGTAGAAAAATGATCTGCATTAGCCCCCAAGTGCCAACTGTATAACTGGTTATATGCTTGGGACTTTGACAAAGATATTGGCATGCTCTTTTTACTGTTGCAGAGTGAGATAAACCAACAAGTCTCACAAATTGCTGACCTTCAAGAAAATCTAAAATCCCAACAAGCAGAAACCACCAAGGCCAAGGATGAATTAAAAACCGCCTTAACCACCATGGAGCAGCTCAAGGAATGGTTTAAGTCTTAACGGGCCAACTGGGATACCGAAAAAGCCGGATTACTAAAGCGGGCGGAAGACGCTGAATTAGCTCTTAAACCGGTGACAGAAGAGCTTACAGGATTAAAGCGCCAAGTCAATGCCATGACCTCTGCAATATTTGGTAAGCACTGTTTGCCAAAGCTTTATGAATATTTCACTTTGAAAATTCTCCGGTTTAACATGAACTTCTTAAACCGCTATAGGTAGTCGCATTGCTCATCTGGGTTCTGATATGCGGAAGAAACTCAAGGCCGCATATACACTGATTGAACAGCTGTATACCGGCGTCCAACGGGTTATATGAGCCACTTCTTATGACAATGCGGCTCCAACATTGATCAAGGACACGCTGGACTGGCTATCTATGACACCAGCGCAGATAGAAGAGTTGAAGCGATCTGCTGCTCGGGCTGGCACTTTATTAGCTCTGACTCGAGCCAAGGCATGGATAGCTGACCTTGATCCGGCTGATATAGCCAAGGGCTTCCCCAGTGAACAAGAAAACGGTAAAGTATTTGACAATGACGCTGTCAGACGGGTAACAAGGGAGATGCGTCCTCTAGCGAGTCAATTGGCAGAAGAGGCTAACCTGACGGTTCACCGATCCTTCTATGATGCAAACAACAAACAGGTTGAAGCTGTTATTCCTAAAGTGCAGAACCTTGTTCCACCAATCCGTAAGCACACTTACGCCCCTGACGTTGATCTGGCTGAGCTTATAAGTGAAGAGGCTGTCTTTCAGGCTTTAACCCGGATTGACTGGAGCACCAATGAATTCCAGCCAGTGGATGGGGAGGAGGAGGCTGAACCGACGCCAAATGACCCATCTACTTCACATCAACCCGGTGATGAAGCTTAATCCGTCAATCCGGTTGATATGTCAGAAACTGTCCGTTGTGAAACAATTCCATATTTTGGGCCTCTAAGTGCCTTGTAATAGGGTAGCAAAAACTATTTTGATCTGCTGCCATCATGCAGTAGGACATACTTTATGTGATCCGCCATGTTAATGTCAATTTTTGTTCAGGTATCATAATATGTAACTCCTTTGTGTACACAAAAAGAAAAGGGTCCTGGCGGTTTACCGTCGGACGGGTCATAATGCCCAAGAAAAGTCCTGATTGATAATCAAACCGTAAAAATATGAAATGATTCATACCTGTGATGTAATATCCCTGTTTAGTTGGCTGGTCAACTTTGATTGTAATAAGGGTGAAAACCCAAATCTGAAATTCTTGTATAACTCCATCATGTACTGATGTCATACAATAAGTCATACCGGGTGATGATGCACACCAGATGATCAAAACTGGTGACAGTTAGTCAAAGCCAGGCCGGGTTATCAAACTCCGGTTTAATAATAAGGTCTGTCAACGTGTAGTTGCAAACCAAGCCGGTTTAAAGAATACCGGGCTAATAAGATGACTGATCAGGCCAAGAAAATCAGTTTAACGTAAAATTCAGCAAAACACAAATAAAACCGTGTAGTCGAGGCTTTTTGTGGGATGCCAGGCCCAAATTCGAGGCTTTTTGTGGGCTGCCAGGCCACTGAGTTGAACCATTTAACAAAGCCTTTTAAGATGGACCTCCAACTAACCAATCACCGTTTTAACTTTGACAAGTGCAGGGTCTCAATGAGAGTAACTGTCAAACGTTCGGAGGGCCGTGCCAGGATGACCTGGATAGTAGTGTCTTACTTGATGAAGGCAGGTTAACCCGGGGTTTTAGGTAAATATACCAGGCTTCCAAGCCGTGGGTCGATACCCAGCTACAAGGGTCCATTCAAACTCCTTGGTATTTGACACAAGGAGCCCCCAAGTAACGTGATGAGTTGTGCTCATTGGGTGCCTATGTTTGAGTTGTGCATAGCATCCAGACTCTCTTTGGCCCCTTGGGTGTGAAGCTCCCAAGCTATGTTGTGGCGTGATAGCCAGTTTAACAGGAAGTACTCCGCTTTGTCAGCTGAAGCCCCCATGTAACTCAAAGGATAGTTGAGACAAAACAGCAGAGGTCCCGCTTAGAGCAAGGATGCTGATTTGTTTATTGATCATAATATATACATTGTCAAAATATGTACATAAGAAGAGCCTATGGCTCAAGTGTAATAAGGCCGGAGGAGAGCTATGTTCCATGGCCGCCGGGTCTCCTCCTCAGAGTTGCGTGAGTTGTCTCGAACGTCAATGAGGTAGTATGATCCGTTGTGCAGATTTTTGCTGACCACGAAGGGTCCTTCCCAAGGCGGGGATAACTTGTGCATGTCAGTCTGATCCTGGATGAGCCGGAGCACCAAGTCACCTTCTTGAAAGGTTCGTGTCCTAACCCGGCGGCTGTGATAACGCCGCATGTCTTGTTGATAAACCACCGATCGAGCCAGAGCCATATCCCATTTCTCATCTAACAGGTCTAGTGCCTCTTGGCGAGCTTGCTCGTTGTCCGCTTCAACATAATTAGCAACCCGGGGCGAGTCATGACGTATATCACTTGGGAGAACTGCCTCTGCCCCGTATACCATAAAGAAAGGCGTGTAACCTGTTGAGCGATTGGGGGAGGTGTTGATACTCCACAACACAGAAGGTAATTCTTCCACCCAACAACCCGGCGTCCGCTTCAAGGGAATCATGAGCCGGGGTTTAAGACCCTTCAAAATTTCTTGATTAGCTCGCTCCGCTTGACCGTTGGATTGAGGGTGCGCCACAGATGCTAGGTCAAGCCGGATGTGCTCTCTCTGACAGAAATCCTCCATCTCACCTTTGGAAAGGTTGGTACCATTATCCGTCATAATACTATGTGGAAAGCCAAAATGGAAGATGATCTTTTTGAGAAATTGAACCGTCGTAGCTGCATCACACTTGCTAACAGGCTCCGCTTCAACCCACTTGGTGAATTTATCAACTGCCACCAACAGGTGGGTCTTCTTGTCTTGGGAACGTTTAAAGGGTCCCACCATATCAAGCCCCCAAGTAGCAAAAGGCCAAGTGATAGGAATCATCCGTAGTTCCTGAGCCGGAACATGAGCTCTGCGTGAAATTTTTTGACAAGCATCACATCGCTTTACCAGATCCTCCGCATCAGCATGAGCTGTCAACCAGTAAAACCCATGACGAAAAGCTTTTACAACCAGGGACTTTGAACCGGCATGATGACCACAATCCCCTTCATGAATTTCCTGTAGGATCTCTTGGCCTTCTTCGGGAGAAACACAACGCTGAAATACGCCTGAAACGCTACAGCGGTGTAACTCGCCATTGTGAATAACCATGGACTTGGATCGCCGGACTATCTGTCGAGCCAGGACTTTATCATTTGGTAGCTCGCCCCGGTTCAGATACGCCAGATATGGAACCGTCCAATCTGGTACAACGTGTAAAGCGGCCACCAACTGAGCCTCCGGATCAGGAATAACCAAATCCTCTTCTGTAGGCAACTTAATAGACGGATTATGCAAGATATCTAAAAAGGTATTAGGAGGTACCGGTTTACGCTGAGATCCAAGCCGGCTTAAAGCGTCTGCTGCTTCGTTTTTGCACCGATCGATATGCTCAACCTGATACCCTTTGAAGTGACCCGCCACAATATCCACCTCACGTCTGTAAGCCACCATGAGTGGATCCTTAGAATCCCAAGTACCAGAAACTTGCTGAGCCACCAGATCAGAATCTCCGAAACAACGAACTCGACTTAAGTTCATCTCTTTGGCCACACGGAGACCATGGAGTAAAGCTTCATACTCAGCTGCATTGTTAGTACAAGGAAACATCAAGCGGAGGACATAGCAAATTTTATCACCTCGAGGGGAAGGAAGGACAACTCCAGCCCCCGAGCCTTCCAACTGTCTGGATCCATCAAAATGAATAGTCCAGTACGTATTATCCGGTTTATCTTCCGGTGCTTGCAGCTCGGTCCAGTCATTGATAAAATCCACAAGAGCCTGAGACTTGATGGCTGTTCGAGGTACATACTTTAAACCGTGTGGTCCGAGCTCGATTGCCCACTTTGCAACCCGGCCAGTTGCTTCCCTGTTTTGAATTATATCGCCCAAAGGAGCAGAACTAACCACTGTGATTGGATGGCCTTTAAAATATTTCTTGAGTTTTCGACTGGCCATAAAGACCCCGTACACCAACTTCTGCCAATGTGGATAGCGTTGTTTTGACTCGATCAGGACTTCGCTGATGTAGTATACAGGTCGTTGAACCGGATATTCCTTCCCAGCTTCTTTACGCTCAACCACAATTGCCACACTGACCGCTCGGGCATTGGCAGCCACGTATAACAGCAAAGGCTCATGATCAACTAGGGCTGTAAGAACCGGCGGTTCAACCAACTGCTGCTTTAGCTCCTCAAAGGCCGCATTGGCTGCGTCACTCCAGACGAAATCATCCGTCTTTTTCAACATCTGATACAAAGGAATTGCCTTCTCTCCCAAACGACTGATAAACCGGCTAAGGGCTGCAATCCGACCTGCGAGACGCTGAACATCATTGATACACTTCGGTTTAGCCAGGGATGTGATTGCCTTAATTTTTTCTGGGTTAGCCTCAATGCCCCTGTTGGATACAAGAAACCCGAGAAGCTTGCCTACCGGAACACCAAAAACACATTTATCCGGATTAAGCATCATCTTGTAAACCCGAAGATTGTCAAACGTCTCCTTGAGGTCATCTATCAGTGTTTCCTTCTTCCTGGATTTTACCACAATGTCATCCACATAGGCATGAACATTACGCCCAATCTGCGTGTGAAGACAATTTTGCACACAACGCTGATAAGTTGCCTGAGCACTCTTGAGCCCAAAGGGCATAGAAACATAGCAGAAGGCTCCAAAGGGAGTGATGAAGGCTGTCTTCTCCTGGTCCTTAACTGCCATCTTGATCTGATGATATCCTGAATAAGCATCCAAAAACTCAGGCGCTCACAACCCGCCGTCGCATCAATGATCTGATCAATACGCGGGAGAGCAAAGGGATCGCCGGGCAAGCCTTATTCAAGTCCGTGTAGTCCACACACATACGCCAAGTGCCGTTTTTCTTAAGAACCAGCACCGGATTAGCCAACCATTCAGGATGAAACACTTCGACGATAAACCCAGCAGCCAACAGCCGGGCTACCTCTTCACCAATTGCCTTGCGTCTTTCTTCATTAAAGCGACGAAGAAATTGCTTGACCAGTTTAAACTTCGGATCAATATTAAGAGTGTGCTCAGCGAGTTCCCTCGGTACACCTGGCATGTCAGAAGGCTTCCATGCAAAAATGTCCCGGTTCTCACGGATGAACTCGATGAGCGCGCTTTCCTATTTTGGATCCAGATTGGTGCTGATGCTGAACTGCTTGGATGAATCGCCAGGTACGAAGTCAACAAGCTTAGTCTCGTCAGCCGGTTTGAAATGCAGGGTTGGGTCATGCTCAGTGGTGGGCTTCTTCAGAGGGGTCATATCTGCCGGATCAACATTCTCCTTATAAAACTTTAGCTCCTTCTGTAGCACAAACCGCCTCAGCATAAGCCGCATCACCTTCCTCGCAATCCAACGCGATTTTTCGACTTCCATGAACCGTGATAGTCCCTTTATGACCCGGCATCTTGAGCTGCAAATAAATATAACAAGGCCTTGCCATGAATTTTGCATAAGCCGGCCGCCCAAACAGTGCATGATACGGGCTCTGGATTCTCACTACCTCAAAGGTCAATGTCTCAGACCTAGAGTCATGCTCATCACCAAACACAACTTCCAAAGCGATCTTACCTACGGATACGCCGATTTACCTGGCACCACACCATGGAAAACAGTGTTGGACGCTTTAAGATTCTTACCTGTCAACCCCATGCGACGGAATGTCTCATAATACAGAATATTGATACTGCTTCCTCCATCCATGAGTACTTTGGTGAACTTATAACCTCCCACCTGAGGCGCCACCACCAGAGCTAGTTGACCCGGATTGTCAACCCGGGGCGGATGATCCTCCCTACTCCACACAATAGGCTGTTCCGACCACCGCAGATAACGTGGAACTGCTAGTTCAACAGTATTGACTGCCCTCTTGTGAAGCTTCTGATCACGCTTGCACAGACTTGTGGTGAACACATGATACTGCCCACCATTCAACTGCTTTGGGTGACTCTGGTAACCCGACTGCTGCTGATTCCCTTGATTATTCTGCTGGTTATTACCACCTTGGTTGTTCTGGTTGCCATGATTATTCTGAAACCCAGAGTTTGAACCGCCGCCACCATGGAAACCTGGACCTGAACCGCCCGACGGACCCTGATCATACCGGAAAAGATCAGAGTTTTTGAACTCCTTCATAATGTTACAATCCTTCCAGAGATGCGTTGCAGGAGCCTCCTTGGTCCCATGCTTCGGACAGGGCTGATTCAACAAACGCTCCAGATTCATCGCCCCGCCGTGCTGGGGCGGTTTACCTTTTCGGCGCTGCACATTAGCGTTAGCCACAAAATCTGAATCTGCTTTACGCTTACCATTATTCCCATGGCCTCCTTGGTTGTGCTGCTGTCCCTTTGCACCACCATTCTTCTTTCCCTTCTCCGGTTTCTCATTATCAGAATCGGAATCCTTGGTATTATCAGAATCGGCATACTTTACCAAGGCTGCCATGAGGGTTCCCATGTCGCTGCAGTGGCGCTTGAGCCGTCCCAACTTCATCTTCAGTGACTTAAACTGGCAATTGTGCTCCAGTGTGATAATCGCTTGACCAGCGTTAATCCGGTCGGACGAGTGTAAAACTTCTGAAACCCGGCGTACCCAATGAGTTGTGGACTCATTTTATCCTTGAACACAAGCATCCAGATCCACAATGGACATGGGCTGCTTGCACGTGTCTTTGAAATTAGCTATAAACCGGGCCTTCAACTGATCCCACGACTCGATGGAATTAGTTGGCAGATTTTTCAACCAAGTACGGGTTGTTCCCTCCAACATCATTGTGAAGTACTTTGCACAACCTGCTTCATCTACATCTAGCATCTCCATTGCCATCTCATAACTCTCGACCCACGCCTCAGGTGGCTGATCCGCCGTGTAATTAGGCACTTTGCATGGACCCTTGAAATCTTTGGGCAGACGCACATTACGGAGAGCCGAAATGAGGCACGGCACTCCCCAGGAACTGAAGGCAAGCCCGGTGTCTCGGTCGACTGACGCTGCTGGCTGAACCGGGGCGGGTTGATAACGACCCAAAGCGGCATCCCTTCGTGCCCTGCCATGATCCACCACATCTCGAGCATTACGATGCCGCACGCTGCTAGACACCTCCGGTTCATCCATGCGCCTGCTATAGCTTGGGCTCGGACGAGGGGTTGAATGAATTCTATCCCGGCTATATGAATAAGCCTGCTGCTGCACCATGACGGTTTGAAGAAGGTCTCTCGCCCGCCGCGTTTCAATCGCTGCTATTGAATCACCCTCCATCGGAATGGTTGCCAGGCGTGAGGCTGCGGCAATCATGTTATCCAAAGGGCTCGAGAAGTGACCCGATGGTGTAGACACGTATTGCGGCGGGTTATCTGTTCGTCGAGGAGGCTCCGCTATCCGCAGTTGATCCAGAGCTGTCCTAGGCGCATCAGTCCGGTTTGCAGCTGCCGGATTGCTCGGCCCAGCGCCTGGCGTTTGAAAGAGATTTAACCCTTCATAAACCGGCGGCAGACGAGACCGGTACTTCCTTCGCATTACATCCTCTAATGCGGTCCCATCCAGCATCAGCTGGTAATTCTGTGCCTGTATCCACTGTGACTGGGCATCCAAAGCGGCCCGTTCTTCAGCCATCCTAGTATCCTCAGCTGCTAGGTCCTCCTTAGCCTGTGCTATCTGGTCCTTCAGCTTCACAACATCCGCATTGTGCTGATCCTGCATCTCCGGGGTGACTGCCGTGGTTAACAAGGTCGCCCAGGCATCCATCAATCCGGAGAGGACTTGAGCCGGTCGGCGCGCTGGGACTCCTGCAGCGGCTGCTGATCCGGTATTCATTGCTGCAGTAGATGAAGACTGCAACATAGGCTATGTTCCGGCCATGTAAACAGCAACCCGACTTGGCGGTTCAAGGAGGTCCGGAATACTGTTGCCATCGGAATATCCTTCGAACACACCTCTATGAATCTGGTACAAGGACTCGGTTTCGCCAGTGGATGACTCGCCATCGGAATATACGGCCGTCTCGCCTTCAGACAGCGGTTCAGATCCGATCCCATGGATACATCCTACGAACGCACGCTTCATGGCGGGCTTAACCCGGGCTGGACTCGCACGCTGAGCCGTCTCGACGAGGTCGGTGCAGATGTCCGGCTCAGGGCCCGGTTCGCCGACCTTGCCGATGAAGACATGAATTCCGCCGAAGGGGACCCAGTACCCGTACTCGATCGAGCCGGCCTCGGGGCCCCATCCTTTGTCATCGATGTAGAGCTTGCCGCGACGACTCTTGGTCATCCGGCCGATCACGTACCCCTTGAGTCCTTCAGAGCAGCCCTTCAAGAACTCGACACCATCGTGCGATAGCCCCACGGTGGGCGCCAACTGTCGTGGAATTAACACGTCAGATGTCCTCATGAAAGGACTTAGTCGTGGAGCCATCGTAACGGGTTAGCTTGAAGGGGTTAAACCGGACAAGGGACATGAGAGTTTATACTAGTTCGGCCCCTTCGATGAAGGTAAAAGCCTACGTCTAGTTGTGATGGAATTGATTAGGTTTCGATGACCAGGGAGCAAAATATGCTTGCCTGAGTCTCGAGTTGTTGTCTGTTGTCCCTGAACCGCCGTCGGGTCGTCCCTTTATATACATAGGTTGACGCCCGGCCGGTCTACAGAGATCCAAACCGACTCATACAAAGTGTTCGGTTCGATCTCTCCTTCCCTAACTTACATTACAAGTTACATAGTCATGGCGGTTTACCACTATGGGCCCTAATCCGCCTTTGGGCTTTTAGGCCTCTAAGCTGGTCTTAATAACTTCACCATCTTCTGGATTCTTCATGGGCTTTGGCATAGTCAAGGGTGAACCGGGCCCTCCTGGCCGGTTTACACTTAGTAGTTATATCCCCAACACTTCCCCTGTATCCCCAACACCAAATTGCATAACCAGAAAGTTTTAGGAGTTTATAGGTGGGAATTCAAGTAGCTCCTAGAATATCTTTCCGACAGATGCCTGATATGGGATTGGGTAAATCTCTATCATATGTATTTGTTCTGGCTTATTTCTGCAAGCCAATCCTTTGTTCTGTTTTGAGTTGTGGTATTTGAGTTGCTTCATTGTCAAGTGTTGATTCCATACCTTTCAAGTGGTGTTCTCATATTTCTATGGGAGTACTAATCCTTTTGATCATCGAGATTGTCATGTCAACCAGTGTGCTTCTCTTCAAGTGGATCCGGTCATTTCAACATTTGGGAGATCAATTCCAAGTTTTCTCAACGGTATCCGTTTCATCCGTCCCCAAGTTGCCTTTGTTTTCCCGCCCTCCCACCCTCTTTCTTCAAGGACTCAGATTTCTTAATCATGTATCCTTTTATTTGTGGGAAGTCTCTTCATTCTTTTCTTTCAATGTTCTTATCCGGTGATTTCCTATGAAGATGCTCAACAGTTTCAAGTTCATCATCCTTCATTGTTGTTTCTTCTCCGGTGGATCCAATTCAAGCTTTCGATATTCATCATATTCCTTTCCTCGTTTCTAATGCTTTTTCATGCCTATGCACCTCTTAATCACTCACTTCTTCCTATTCATTTGTTCTGGAGTGCTGAAGATATCTCACAAGACTTGTGTTGCCATTCTTAATCCGTTCGAGTTACTTCAAGGTTTTTCTCTCATTCAAGCTATTTAATTCTACCGGTGCAATCTCTATTCCAAGCAATCCTTCAATGATGTTTTTTTAGTGGGCCCTAACCCACATGACCTTTTCCAGGATCTTACCCGGCTCTTCTAATTTTCTGGAACTATTCCGAAATTCTTTTTGAAGTTTGACGTAAGAATGAATTTCATCAGTTAGATCTTTTCCAAGATCAATTTCAAATCATTTTCATTGTTGGCTCAACCTCTTTGTTTTTCATTCTCCCGGAGTATCTCAACAATTCATGGTGGTGTTTCTCGTCGTCATTCTCGGATTTTGAAGACCGAAGAAGAGTTCCTCTTAAATCCTTACCCGTTCTTCCAAAGAGGCGTAGTTCAAGCTTGATGCCATCCTCTCATAATTGCTTTCGATTGTGAGAATTATTTTCTTACCATCCGGAGCATTTCACGAGTTGTTTCCATTTCTTTCCTCCAAAGGCCATCATGTCATAATTCTTCATTCTCAACGTGTAGCTATCGTTCTCCAAATCTTACCGATGAATCGTTCAAATATCCTCTAATCAGTTCATGTTCTCTTCGTTCTCATGTATCTAAATCCCTTCAAGTATCTTCATTCCTTTTCCAATTCTTCCCCGTGAATTGTGCCTTTGCTACTTTCATTTTCAATTCTTACGGTGGATTGTTCAAGATTTCACTTCCTTCGTTATCATATCAAATATTCATTGTTTCCAAATCCCACCGGTGGTTCCATCAATACCTTCTCAAGTTTGCGTTATATCTCTTTTAATCCTTTCTACGGGAATAAGTAGTATGCCAAATCCATTGCTTGTCATCAATTTAATTTGATGAAGGATAAGCATACAATAAATCTTATTCTTATTTCCTCGAGGTGATTCAATTCTTTTCTTCCGGAGATTGTTCATGATGAAGTAATTCTCGGTTCTAGTGTTTCATCTTTTCCTTTTTCGGAGTTCCAAGTTTTCCGCATTATCGTCGTGAAGCTCCATCCAAATCGTTGCAAGGCTTCACCTTGTGTTTTCAACTTCTCCTTCTTTTTATCATCCTTTTATTACTGGAGTTCTTCATTGAGGCTCTACATGGTGGTTCATAAAGGATTCTCTTCATTCTTCAATTGTTCTTCAAGATTTCTCTCGAAGTTATGACCCGCCAAGCTATACTCTAAAATAAACATGGTGCCCAACACATGTTTTGTTTTGAGGAGTTCAAGCATTCTTCATCTTGCATCCGAAGTGCAATTCTTCCTACCTTATCTTTTGAGGCGGTGCTATGCCATTCTTGATAATTTTCCTTCGTGTTTCATGATTCACAAGTTTTCAAGGATGACATATTTAAATCCATCATTTTCTGTTCGTTCAAGATATATTTTCAACCAATCAATCTTTTGTTGGAGTTATATTGGGTTATATTTCACCTAAAACCTTCCCTAAGGAATGTTGCTATTTGTGGTGATTACGCATGACCCAAGCTTGCTCTTTATCCTCTTGGTGGAAGAAGTTTTCATCTCTTCGTTGATCTCAAGCAAGCAATTGCTTTCGTTAGTGGCAGATTTTCACCTCAAGTTTTGAGATGTTTCCATAAGCCCACGAGGATCATATCCTTTCATATTGATCTTCCAACAACTCTGTTATAACCTTCTTGAAGGGTGCTTTCCAAGCTCATTTGTGGCTGAAGTTGTCATTTCCTTCTCCGTTTCTTATTCCGACGATCTAGCTTCTATTCGTTTCTTCCGGAGGCATTGTGATATTGCTCTTTTCACTCATCATCTCGAATTGTGAGGATCGTGTTCTTTTCATGCTTATCCATTTAACCGGAGTGTTGTGTCATCTCTTCAAGTTCTTTCATCTTATCAAATTTTGCCTCTCTTTTCAACCGGACTGCTATCTCAAATCCTTCTTACCCCTTGTGCCATCCTTTCAATAGTTCCGGAGGCAGTGTGTTGTTGATGTCATCAGGTATCATCCCATCTTCTCAAGTTCATGTTCTATTCCTTCCATGTTCAACCGGAGTTCTGCCCGAATTCTTCCTCTCTCATCTTGTTTTAACCGGAGTGGTTTCAAATTCTATCTTGTCCATTAAACTCTTGATTCATGTCTTTGAAACCTTCAAGTTCTCGTAATGTTCCGTGTTCCTCTTTTCTAACGGATTGTTTGCAATCTCGTTCATCTCTGTTGTACTCTTTCTTTAAATTGCTCAACCTCCCAAGGTTCGTGGTTTCACTCGTTCGTCAAAGAAGCAACTTAGTTTTACCTCTTCTCTTCCTCTTCCGTTTCTCTCTGGTGCCATCCTAGATCTCGGGACGAGATCCTCTTGTAGTGGTGGAGTGTTGTAACACCCCGGATGTAACTTTCCATTATTGTAACTCCAACTCTTGCCATTTACGGCTATGTGATATGTTATTTCCTCCGTGGTTAGGTTTTTGTCTTTTGTTTTACATTTTGTTCATGTCCTGCATTTCATCTCATGGCATCATCCGCATTGCATCGGCACTCGTTGTCGTCATCGTTTTTAAACCTTGCATCTGTTCGTAGTTTCCGCATTCCCCCCTTGCCTTCGTTGACCGCTCCGAGTCCAACCGGGTTTTGATTCCCTCTTGTCAGACCACCTAACCTCTATGCACAACCACCACCCCCTCTTGCACGCGTCCAAAAAGTTGTCCCGAACCCGACCCGCTCTGTCGTTACCATTGATTCCGGATCATCCCCTAACATCTATAAAACATCTCCGTTCTCTTATTTGGGATTCACTACCTATTTATTCCCATCCGTCGGATTTCGATCGGATGATCCAAACTCCCTCATTTCCTTATATATAGAGCAACCCCTAACCAAATCAGACCTAACCCTAGCCCCTAGCCTACCCTAACCCTTGCGCCGCCGCCACTCCTCTCCCTCGGGATCCATCCCGCAGCCACCTGGTCTCCCCCTGCCACCCAGTCTCGTCGATCCATCCATCCATCGATCCCCACCAACCGCAGCCTCGACCAGATCCCTAGTTTTCCGCGCAGCCGCCTGAGCATCTCGATCCCGAGTGGATCGAGCGCTTCGCCTCCAAGCCTAGCCTCCCCTGCTCATGCCCTGAGCCTCCCGGCGTCCAGGAGCACGAGCTCCCTCGCGTCGCTGCCTCATCAGCTCCACTACCGGCAGCAGCACTCGAGCCCTGCCTCATCGTCCTTTGTCCTCGCAACCGCCTTCTTCCGCAACCACTGGAGTTCCTCCCGAGCAGGAGCGCTCGCGCCCGAGGCCCCAGCTGTCCCAAGCTCTTCTCCAACCAGAACCCAAGCGCCAGCAGCAGCCATCTCCCTCGCGAGCCCCTGCTTCCTCGCGCTCCATCGTCGTCTCGTCGTCCAAGCCTCCTCTGCTCGCGCACAAGCTCCGCGACTTCGTCAGCCTCGTCGCCGCCGTCGACCCGCAGGCTAGCACCTTCCCTCCTCCTCCCGTCCTCTTCTTCGGCTTCCCCTTTCTCTAATCCCTCTCTCTCCCAGATGCTCCGTCACCATGGATGCCCGCCGCCGCTTCGTCCTGGAACGGATCCTCGTCGCCCCGAGCCCTCGCTAGCTGTCGAGCCCCGCCGCCGCCGGGAACGGGCTCCCCGCGCCCTGGATCCGGTCGATCCGAGCTTCTCCATGCCCAAGACCTCGCCGCCCATTTGCCCCGCTCGCCGGAGCTCTGCTCCCGTTCACCGGCGCCTTGCTCGCCTCCTCTGCATCGCCCTGCTTCCCTGCAACGAACGAGGAGACGCGTCGTCCCCGCGTTGACCGATCCCGCACCCTTGCCCAGCGGCCTCGCTCAGCCTGCCTCCACCAACCGGGCCTTGGCCCAGGGTGAGCATCCCCCTCCAGCCCTCTCCTGTACACTTGGCCTAGCCAGATTCGGCCCGCGTAGGTTTTTTTTCCAGCATTTGTGAATTTGTCTATTATCCAGGAACTGTTGTTTTACAGAAAAGTCCCTATAAATCATGCATTTAATAACTCACAAATGGTGCATCAGATTAAAATGATTCAAACATGTAAAATGCTTAGAATTATGTGTAGATTAATAATTTGCAACTTTCACCCATGTTAAAATTGTTTAAATGCGTTGTTTGAATTAATTTGCTTAAATGTCATGCTAAAACGATTTATTTCATAACTAAATAACCATAGCTCCATTTTAAATAAACTTTATATGTAAATGGGGTGGAAAAATGTCTAGTTTAACATGGTGCACTTCATTTTGCTGTTTAAAATCATTAAAATTGTGTTTAGGGAAGAACAGTACCAAATTCGAAATATGCATATGAGGATTTTCCGGAATTGTTATTTGTTGTTCCGGCCTCATTTAAACTTGCCTAGATAGGTAGTTTTATTATGCTTCACCTCTTGCCATGTTAATCAACATTTAATATTGTTGGGTACATAAACAAGAGTGAACTAAATTAATGAATGTGGTGTTTCGTCAATATGCAACTCATTGCATAGTGAGCTCCACTTAATTTGTAGTATTGTTTGTGCACTTTGCCATGCCATGCCTCATTAAACCGGACATGCATCATACTTGTTTGTGCATCATGCCATGTTTATGCTTGTGCATTTACCATGTTGTTTGTTTCTTTCCGGTGTTGCTTCTTAGTTCCGGTAACGTTGCGATTGTGAGGATTCGTTCGACTATGCCCGTTCGTCCTCTTCATGGACTCGTTCTTCTTCCTAGCGGGATTTCAGGCAAGATGACCGTTACCCTGGATCTCACTACTATCATTGCTATGCTAGTTGCTTCGTTCTATCGCTTTGCCGCGCTACCTATCTCTTGTTGATCAAGCCTCCCAAATTGCCATGTCAACCTCTAACCTTTTCACCCTTCCTAGCAAAACGTTGCTTGGCTATGTTACCGCTTTGCTCAGCCCCTCTTATAGCGTTGTTAGTTGCAGGTGAAGTTGAAGATTGCTCCATGGTGGACAAGATTATGTTGGGATATCATAATATCTCTTATTTAATTAATGCACCTATATACTTGGTAAAGGTTGGAAGGCTCGGCCTTATGCCTGGTGTTTTGCTCCACTCTAGCTGCCCTAGTTTTCGTCATACCGGTGTTATGTTCTTTGATTTTGTGTTCCTTACACGGTTGAGTGATTTATGGGACCCCCTTGACAGTTCGCTTTGAATAAAACTCCTCCAGCAAGGCCCAACCTTGGTTTTACATTTGCCTCACCTAGCCTTTTTCCCTTGGGTTTTCGGAGCCCGAGGGTCATCTTTATTTACCCCCCCCCCCCCCGGGCCAGTGCTCCTCCGAGTGTTGGTCCGAACTAGAGCATCGTGCGGGACCGTCCCTTGGCAGCTTGGGTTATGTTGGTACCTGTACGCTTCGTTTATCCGGTGTGCCCTGAGAACGAGATATGTGCAGCTCCTATCGGGATTTGTCGGCACATCGGGCGGCTTTGCTGGTTTTGTTTTACCATTGTCGAAATGTCTTGTAAACCGGGATTCCAAGACTGATCGGGTCTTCCTGGGAGAAGGAATATCCTTCGTTGACCGTGAGAGATTGTGATGGGCTAAGTTGGGACACCCCTGCAGGGTATAAACTTTCGAGAGCCGTGCCCGCGGTTATGTGGAAGATGGGAATTTGTTAATGTCCGGTTGTAGAGAACTTGACACTTGACTTAAGTAAAACACATCAACCGCGTGTGTAGCCGTGATGGTCTCTTTTCGGCGGAGTCCGGGAAGTGAACACGGTTTTGGGTTATGTATGAACGTAAGTAGTTTCAGGATCACTTCTTGATCATTGCTAGCTTCACGACTGTTTTGTTGCTTCTTTTCTCGGTCACATTTGCGTACGTTAGCCACCATACATTGCTTACTCGCTGCCGCAACCTCACCACTTTACCCTTTCCTTACCCATTAAGCTTTGCTAGTCTTGATCCCATGGTAATGGGATTGCTGAGTCCTCGTGGCTCACAGATTACTACAACAACAGTTGCAGGTACATATTATGCGATGATCATGACGCGAAAGCGATGTTTGCTTGTTTTGGAGTTCTTCTGCTTCTTCTTCGATCAGGGGATAGGTTCCAGGTTGGCAGCCTGGGCTAGCAGGGTGGATGTCGTTTGAGTTTCTGTTTATGTTCATCCGTAGTCGGATGTTGCTCTCATGTATTGTGATGTTGTATTCATGTGGCATTGTATGCCTTTTGTATGTATCCCCAACTATTATGTAATGGTTTGATGTAATGATATCCACCTTGAAAAAGCGTCTTCAAGATGCGCTTCTATCCTTGGTGGGACCTTCAAGTTCCTTTAGGATAGGGTCGCATCTTGGGCACCAACTGGAAAGTTAGAAGTGTACAATCATGCTCACTCTTCTCTTTGGAATGTGGTTGAGCGCACATTTGGTGTTTTGAAGCAGAAATGGCGCATCCTAAGGAATGTGCTTGTATAACGTTGCACAATTACATTAGGGACAACGAGCTACGTGATAAAGAGTTTGACAAATGTGATGAGAATGAAAATTACATGCCCGCGGTGGCACGGGCAACACCATTGCTTGGGGATGTCGTTCTGACATCCTCTGATGAAGACAATATGAACGACACGTGTGACAGTATTGTGGATAGCACGACTAGCTAGGTAGTTTACTTTCTGTACAAATATCTAATTATATGTATGGATTATTAATTACATGTATGATCCAAACCTTTAGCTCCCTTTTGTATGGTGGATTATTAATTATATGTATGATCCAAACCTTTGGCTCTCTTTTGAAAGGAAATTATATGGACTATCTTCACTATTGTTAAATAAATTGTTACTTGTATGGACTAGCGGCATGACTATTTTGCATTCTGTTATTCGAATTATCTATGAGAAAGATAGTGAGAGAATTATTATTATGAAATATTTTATACATTATTAGAGAATAAATCGTTCACTATCTGTCCAAATACCATTTAAACAGCCTGTTCACACAAAATCAGCAAGTTACGCTGATCTCAGTACTTTAGGGGCATTTCAGCATTTTCACTAGCTCAATGTCGAATCCACAGCTGATTCGTCAGTGAATCAGCTTTGCCACCACAGTGAATCCACAGCTGATTCTGTGTCCAAGCCGAAGCCCAAACAAACACAGCCTTCGTTCCTCTTGACTTTTCGAACTCGCGCCTGCGCTCCCAGATCCTCCTACTCTTCCTTTATCCAAACGTTGCGAGCTGCCAAGCGACTCCAACAGGCAACAGTCGAACTAGGTGGAGCAGCCGAGGCCGGTGGGAGCAGCCAATGGAGGGGAAGCTGTCAGAGGCGTCGAAGCGGGCCGTCCCGTCGCCCATCCAGCAGCTCTCCCACCTCGCGCAGCGAGTCGGCGCCGTCAACCTCGCCGAGGGGTTCCCCGACTTCCCCGCGTCCGCCCACGTCAAGGCCGCCGCCGCCGCCGCCATCGCCGCCGACCTCAACCAGTACAGGTCCGCCTCCCGTGGCTCCATCGCCACTGATTCGATCACCCTGTAGTGACGCGCATTTGGATGGCTGGCTCAAGGCATGTGCAGGGGGTCTGCGACGTGCTCGCGGCGACGATGAAACGGGACCACGGCCTCGACGTCGACCCCCTCACGGACTTCGCCATCTGCTGCGGGCAATCCGAGGCCTTCGCCGCGGCAGTATTTGCAGGTAGTACTTCATGCAAACTACTACTAATGCTCATTCCGTGCATATGAGCTACTGAATCGTGTCAGCTCAGGTGGAATGATGTGCTTGGTGAATGTACTGATGCGTATGCGGTTCCTGTTCATGCAGTTATAGACCCAGGGGATGAGGTTCTGCTCTTCGACCCGGCTTACGAAACGTATCAAACATGCATTGAGCTGGCCCGTGGTGTTCCTGTATGTCTTTCGCGTAATCCAAAGTTTTATTTTCAGACATGAATGATGATGGTCTTCTGTTGACTGATCACATGTTTATGTAATTTAATTTATCTACATGAAGGTGTATGTGCCATTGGATCCACCTTCTTGGACACTGGACGCAGATAAATTTTTGAAGTCGTTTACTAGTCGGACAAAGGCAGTGATCTTAAATAGGTGAATAGTTTCTACTATTATCGTGGTTCATAATTGACTATGAATATACTACTAACTTATTAGATGACACTTTTACGTTTATCGCTACGATGCTTGCCTTTGTACGTAGCATGAGTGATTTACACTCATTGTACTAGTAATTTGGTTGAGTCCAACTGTGCTGTTTCAATTTGTGACATGGTTAAATCTTATTACTGCAGCCCACATAATCCAACAGGGAAGGTCTTTAGCAAGGAGGAATTGCTTATTATTTCTCAAGCTTGTCAGCAAATGGACTGCTTTGCAATAACTGACGAGGTAAATTCGCACGATGATGTGGACAGAAATAGCCTTTAGTAGTTAAACATCTTCAATAAATACATTAATCTGTTTGTCTGTTTGAAACGAGTCTAAACTCTGGATATTCTAGGTTTATGAGTATATTACTTATGATGAGAACAAGCATATCTCTCTGGCTTCTCTTCCAGGAATGCAAGAGAGGACAATCATCACATCCTCACTGTCAAAAACATACAGTGTAACTGGTGGGTTATTCAGTTGCATAGCTAGGCTTATTGTACAGATTTACTCATAGTGTTGCTCATTGTACAGATATATTGAACAACTGTGCAGATTTACTATGAATCTGTATGATGCAAGCAACACTATATTACCGTACTCAGTGTAAATTTTGCTAGAGATGTGGGATGTTAACTATAGCTGTGTAAACTGACTAGGTTGGAGAATTGGTTGGGCTTGTGCTGCAGCAAACATAGCCGCAGCAATAAGAAATATTCATGTCAAACTGACAGATTCAGCTCCTGCACCATTCCAAGAAGCTGCATTGATTGCGCTAACTAGCACACCAGACTACTATGAGTCCCTTAAAATAGTAAGGTTTCATGCTAACTGTTTATGATTAATGTCATTCTATCAAATTCAACTACCCATCATTGTTTTAATCTTACTTACCTTGGAAAGGACTATGCAGAGCGAAGAGACTTCATTCTTCAGTTACTGAAAAATTATGGTTTCTACATTAGCTTCAAGCCACAAGGCTCAGTCTTTGTCTTTGCCGAGTTGCCCAAGTCCTGGCAAATTTCCGACGTGAGTCTTTTACATACTGAACTTCTGTTGAAGTATGAGATAATGAATGAGAAAACACTACTGTTATCCGACAATTCAACCATGTGCAGCAAGCAATTGTTGATTGAATTGTTAGGTAAAG
Organism: Triticum aestivum; assembly: GCF_018294505.1. Taxonomy (NCBI): domain Eukaryota; kingdom Viridiplantae; phylum Streptophyta; class Magnoliopsida; order Poales; family Poaceae; genus Triticum; species Triticum aestivum. The sequence goes on from NC_057795.1 coordinate 324,090,110, forward strand.
CAAGATATCATTGCACTGGTACTTGCTTGCTTTATTAGTTACACTGGTCCCTCAAACAAACTAATCCAGAACAGTTAACTGTCTATAGATTTTCAGATATTGTGGAACTAATAGTGTCACACTCATCAAGCTTAGGTATATTGTTAAGTACCGACTCTTCAACATGTTGTTACTATCTCTAATTCTCTGTCAAGGAAATGCTTTCAAAGTAACCAGTAGAGCACTAACACACAACAACTGAGACCATTTCTCTTTGCTGTCAATGCAGATAGATTTTGTGACGAACTTGATCAACAATGCTGGTGTGGCGGCAGTACCTGGTCGTGGCTTCTTCCACACAGATGCCGACGACCAAAGTTACCATCACCATTATGTGAGGTTTGCGTTTTGCAAGAGTGATGAGACCCTCAAGGCTGCTGCCCAGAAGATGATGAAGCCGGTTAAAAGCAACGGAAAAGTGTCACATGACACATAAAGCTTTTGCGTGTCCGAGAAAGGAAGGTGAGACACAGATCATAATACCCTATACAAACATTTCTTTTCACTGGAAACACCTTCAATATCTCCTACCAGCGTTGTAAACGCAGAAAATTTGAGTTTTCACATTGTCATTTCAAACAGGAATGAACATGTTACCATGTAAAGATGCTCGGAGACTGCAACCTAGTCCGTGTTGGAGCTGATCCTAGCTCCCTTCTTCCACGCGGCTGCTTCACACAACTCGCGTAAAAATGTTGCCAAATGTGCAATATTTGTGGTTCCGACTGGAGAAATGATTTTGATTTTGATCTTGAGGGCATCAATTGAATGCGAACGACCGAGATAGGGAATTTGATCAAGTCCAACCCTTTGGCTCGTTGAGGAAGGAAACAATTCGGGGATCGAACTTCACCTCGGATGAGGATATTGCTCTTGTCAGAGGATGGTAAGATATCACACTTGATGCGGAAGCGAATCGAGTACCGTTTCAAACACCATCTTGGGCATAAAACGAATCGTACCCTAAAATCTTTCACAAACCAACGTGGTATGACTTAAGGGATGTGCAACCGTTGGGTGGGTTTTGTGGAGCAAGTGAAGAACGCTCCCCCTAGCGGTGTCATGATTGATCAATATGTAAGCAATCTTGTTTTTTGGTCGTCACATTTGTATTACTTTGAGCATTTGTATGTTTTAGGATAACATAGCCAAAGAGAGATATCGAAAAATGACCAAGTCAAAGGGAAAATCGTTTGGCCTCCAACATTGTTGAAATTTATTAGAAGGCCACGAGAAGTGGAAGTTGAGGAATAATGAGGATAGTGACGATGCCATGGACCTAGGGTAGGGTCATAGACCTGACCTATACGCCCTACCCAAGGTAACTATCATAGAATCAAGGACATTCAAATTATAGCAAGAGATACCGACTGAAATAACCATGGAGTGCAATCCACTCGACCAGTCACCTCACTCGGATACCCCCAATTTCACTCGACCAAGATGAAGTCATTCGACCATATAGGAAACCACTCGGAGTACAGAAGACCTAGAGTCACTCAGGATGGAACGGTCAGGCGTTCACTTCGTAGTCTTATAGCTGGCGTTAGCAGTAACACCCTGTTTTTATGTACATTGAATCCTGTAACAGGGGACGGCTAGGGTCCTGGCGCACTCTATATAAGTCACCCCCTCCTTGGGACAAGGGTTCGCACCCCTTGTAACACACACCCATATTCCAGTCGACTGCCTCAAGGCACCGAGGTGTAGGGCTTTTACCTCCTCCGAGAGGGGCCTGAACTCGTAAACTTGTGTGTACAACCTCGCCGTAGCTAGGGCCTTGCCTCCTCATACGTACCCCTATTCTTACTGTCAGACTTAGTACCACGACAGTTGGCGCGCACCGTGGGGCAAAGCGTCTTGGCAACTTCCTGTGAGGTTGCATTTTTTCCGATCTTCATCAACATGGTTTCCGGCGGTGGTTTGGTCATGGGTCACGAGTTTTGACTCGGCACACTCACTTTCGTCGCCGACGACTCCGCTTGGCTCCAAGAAGCCCCCCTCGATGTCGAGGCTCTTCCGATCCACGGGGCGTCGCACTTCCGCGTGAGTGTCTACGGCGTTCTCCTACGATAGCCGTCAACTCCGTATCGGTCAGTCCTCGCATCATCTGCTCACTCCGCTGGACGCCGCTGCAAGCGATCTGGTCGGTCGCGGCTCTAGCGGTGGGTAAAGCATGCCGTGGCCCATCAAACGGCCACCCCTCAAGTCACGGCGATTGAGCCCAACGAATTTCTCTGATGTTGCAGATACTCTTTCCGAACGCGAGAGCAGCGACCCCGCAGTCGAAGTTCTCATGGTCGACTCCCATCGCAGCCCACCCGGGTTTCGCCGCAACGGCGGCAACGCGACGGTGATGGCCCTTCGTGCGACCATGATGAGTACGAGCCCCAACCTCTCAATTCGCAGTAGAGAGAGGAGTTGCACCGCCGCAACATGGAGGCGCTCCAGACCCCCATCGTGGGGGGAGACCGCCGAGGCTCGGGCCTTGGAGGCTGCGCACCTGGCCATGTTGGCTGAGCGCGCGCGTCTGGAGAACCTCCAACATTCTCTCGACGAACGCGCCCGTCGACCGATCCCCGAATCCAATCGACGTCAACCGTTTCCGCCTGAACCCCAGGTATACCGCACTCCAATCCAGAATCTTACAGCTGTTGCACGTATAGCAGAGTCTATTTAGCCGTCCCGTTCAGAGGCTGGAAGGGGCTTGGAGCAGATCCGAGCGTTGCTTCGGGCAGCAGGAGAGCAAAACTCCGCAGTTTCTCAGTCGTGCAACATGATCCACAGCAGGTCAGTGAGGGAAGATACAGTTCAGTTGGCACACAGTCTCGGGTCGCCTTTGCGGTGTGAAGATCGTGATTGCCATCGAGATCAGCACCTGGGGAGAGCCCATGGAGAATTTGATCATGAGTATGCCCATGACAACCATCGTCGAGTGGCTTCGCCCCCTCCGAGGGGCGGGTCATACGCGCCCCGGCGGTATGACGACATGCGCCCGTATGGTAATGACCGCAGAGTTCCAGCCGACCCTAGGGAGCCTGGGTTTGACACAAGGTCAGTCCTTGTACAAGGTCTGGTCGACAGGAACAGAGCATTCAGAGAAGGGCTGGATAGAGATCGACCCAGTGGAAGCAGAGTGCACGTTTCCGACCTCGAGTGCTTCGGAAGAGCCATCCGAGCCGCTGAGATCCCTCACAACTTCAGGTTGGCGACGGGCGTAAGTAAGTTCACTGGAGAGTCGAAGCCCGACACTTGGTTGGAGGATTACTGAGTGGTTGTGCACATTGGTGGTGGTAACAATGAGGTGGCCATGAAACACCTCCCTTTGATGCTTGAGGGCTCTGCTAGAGCCCGGTTGAATCAATTGGCCCCTGGGAGCATTTTCAATTGGGAAGAGTTAGCCCGAGTGTTTACCAAAACATTCGAGGGCACCTGTAAGCCGCCAGCTGGGTTGACAGAATTGCAACATTGTGTGCAGAAACAGAATGAGATTTTGAGAGACTATATCTAGAGGTGGACTACCCTTCATCACACAGTGGAGAATGTGTCAGAGCACCAAGCAGTTTGTGCCTTTAAAGAAGGCGTTCGGTCTAGAGAGCTCAATCTGAAGTTCGGTCGGACTGGAGACATGTCTCTGACTCGGATGATGGAAATTGCCACTCAATACGCTAACGGCGAAGAAGAGGACCGACTCCGGAGCGGCAAGAACAAATCAGTCGCCCAGGACACCGGAGGAGGAAACTCCAGTCGGAAGCAGAAACAAAAAGCTGAGGTTGCAGGCCCTGCCGAGGCAGCAGTTTTGAATCAAGGAAAGTTCAAGGGGAAGCCTAAAGGGCCTTGGTGAAAGATCAAGTGGGAAATTATGTGCTTGATTTACCGTGTCATATACACACCAAAAAGGATGAAGAGGGGAATTTGATTCTTCCCAAGCATACCACTCGACAGTGTCGACTCCTGATTCAGAGTTTCCGAGAGAGCCAGCCTAGTGAAAAGGGCAAGGAGTCTGGTAAGGAGGAGGACAAAGAGGAAGATGGTGGTTACCCCAATGTTAATGTCACTTTGGTGATTTTTGCTGACTTCGAGAACAAAAGTCGACTGAAAGTTATTAACAGAGAAGTAAACATGGTTGCTCCGGCAACGACGAGATATTTGGAGTGGTCAAAACCCCTATCACATTCGACCAGTCCGACCACCCATCACACGTTGCTGCCCCTGGGCGGCAAGCGTTGGTGGTCGACCCAGTCGTTGGGGGCACTTGACTGACCAAGGTTTTGATGGACGGTGGCAGTGGTTTGAATATATTGTATGTTGAGGCCCTCCGAGGGATGGGCATTCCGATTTCCAAGCTCAGTGAGAGCAACATGAGATTCCATGGTGTCATCCCAGGAAAGAAAGCCGACTCACTCGGTCAGATCACTCTTGATGTGGTTTTCGGTGATTCAAAGAATTACCGCAAGGAAAAGTTGACGTTTGAGGTGGTCGATTTTGACAGTGCCTATCATGCCATTATAGGTAGACTTGCTTATGCTCGTTTATGTCTCGACCGTGTTACGTGTACCTCAAGTTGAAGATGCATGGCCTCAATGGCGTGATCACAGTCACTGGAAATCGGTAGAGAGCAGAAGATTGCCTCTAGAAGGGCTCAAAGATCGCCGACGAACAGATGGTGGCAGTAGAAATGCAAGAATTCCAGAAGAATGCAGATCCGAGTGATTTGTTGCGTGCCAAGAGACCTGCTTCGGACTCTGCATTTTAGCCGTCTAGTGAAACAAAGCCGGTTCACATTCACCCGACCGATCCAATGCTGCTCCGACTCATATCTCAACAACACTCGACGATAAATAGGAAGAACCGCTCATCCAGTTCCTTCGTGAGAACTGGGACATCTTCGCATGGAAACCATCTGACATGCCAGGTGTATCCAGGGGACTGGCTGAGCACCGTTTGCGAGTCGATCCGAAAGCAAAACCCGTTAAACAGCATCTCCATCAGTCCGCCGCGGAGAAGAGGAAGGCAATTGGCGAGGAGGTGGCTTGGCTTCTGGCTGCTGAGTTCATCCACGAGATATACCACTCCGAGTGGCTCGCCAATGTTGTTATGGTCCCCAAGAAAGATAAGTCACTTCGAATGTGTATTGTATCAATCGGGCCTACCCGAAGGATCATTTTCCTCTGCCCCGCATCGACCAGATAGTTGACTCAACTGCGGGATGTGAGCGATTGTCCTTTTTGGATGCTTATTTCAAGTACCATCAGATCTGACTGCATGGACCCGACGAGATAAAAACAGCTTTCATCACCCCATTCGGGTGTTTTTGCTATGTTACTATGCCCTTTGGCCTCAAGAATGCTGGTGCCATGTTCATGCGCATGATTCAGAAGTGCCTGCTCACTCAAATCAGTCAGAATGTGGAAGCATACATGAATGACATAGTGGTCAAGTCGCGCAAAGTTTTCAACCTACTGACTAACCTTGCTGAAACCTTTGCCAACTTAAGAAGATATGATATCAAGCTCAATCTGTCGAAGTGCACATTTGGAGTCCCAGGTGGAAAGTTACTCGGTTTCCTCATTTCCGAATGAGGAATCGACGCAAACCCAGAGAAAGTTGGCACAATCCTCCGAATGAAACGCCCTGTGCATGTGCACGATGTTGAGAAGCTTGCTGGTTGTTTGGCTGCATTGAGTAGATTCTTCTCACGCCTCGTTGAAAAGGCATTACCTCTTTACCGACTGATGAAGAAGTATGACAAGTTTGAGTGGAATGATGAAGCTGAAGCAGTGTTTGAAGAGCTCAAAGCCCTGCTTTCCACCCAGCCGGTGCTTGCCACTCCAATCAGCAAGGAGCCTTTACTGCTTTACATCGCAACCACTAGACAGGTTGTCAGCACAATGCTCACGGTCGAGCGGGAAGAAGAAGGCAAAGCCTACAAAGTTCAGCGCCATGTGTATTACATTTCTGAAGTCTTGACTCCGTCCAAGCAGAGATATCCTCACTATCAGAAGCTTGTTTATGGAATTTACTTGACCACGAAGAAAGTTGCACACTACTTCTCAGACTACTCGGTTTCAGTCATCAGCGAAGCTCCATTGTCAGAAATTCTGAATAATAGGGATGCAACTGGTCGAGTGGCAAAGTGGGCGATTGAACTCCTTCCGTTGGATATCAAGTTTGAGGCAAAGAAAGCCATCAAGTCTCAAGCAATAGCAGATTTCCTTGCAGTGTGGATTGAACAGCAGCAACCAACTCAGATTCACTCGGAACATTGGACTATGTTCTTTGATGGATCCAAGATGTTGTATGGCTCTAGTGCAGGAGTGGTTTTGGTATCCCCAAGAGGAGACAAGCTCAGCTATGTTCTCCAGATTCACTTTGATTCTTCAAATAATGAAGCTGAGTATGAGGCACTATTGTATGGGTTACGTATGGCCATTTCACTCGGCGTCCGACACTTGATGGTCTACAGCGACTCAGGCTTAGTGGTTAACCAAGTAATGAAGGAATGCGATACCAGGAGTCCAGCAATGACCGCTTATTGCAATGCAGTAAGAAAGCTAGAGAAGAAGTTTGAGGGGTTAGAGATCCACCACATACCCTGAATCAAGAATCAAGCTGTTGATGATCTGGCGAAGATAGGTTCCACTCGGAAGCCTATCCCCAGTAATATCTTCTTGGAGCATCTCCACACCCCGTCAGTACAAGAATATCCCTTCAAGGAAGAGCCCCTGCAACCGATAAGTTCAACCAATCCGACTGAGATTGAAGTCCCAGCTGTAGTCGACTTGGTCATGGAAGTTTTAGTGATCACGCCCCACTGGACGATGCCGTATATCGCGTACCTGCTTAGGCAGGAACTCCCAGAAGATGAAGATGAGGCCCGCCAGATCGTTTGTCGATCCAAAGCTTTCACCATGATAAAAGGGCAGCTTTACAGGGAAAATGTCACAGGAGTGGCTCAGCGTTGCATCTCCCCAGAAGAAGGTCCAATGATTTTAAATGAGATCCACTCGGGGACCTGTGGTCACCATGCGTCCTCTCAGACCATCGTGGCCAAAGCATACCGAGCGGGATTCTATTTGCCGCGTGCAAATGAGATGGCAAAGGATATAGTCGACAAGTGCGTAGGTTGACAGTTCTACTCCAACATGTCTCACAAACCTACATCTGCCTTGAAGACTATTCCACTCGTATGGCCGTTCGCAGTCTGGGGGTTGGATATGGTTGGACCCTTCAAGATCGGTAGAAGTGGTTTCACTAATTTGCTCATGGCAGTCGACAAATTCACCAAATGGATCAAAGCCAAGCCTATCAAGAACCTTGACTCAAGCACTGCCATCAGTTTCATCAAGGAGTTGATATTCAGATATGGAGTCCCTCACAACATTATAACAGATAATGGCTCCAACTTTGATTCTGATGATTTCAGGGTGTTTTGTGCTTCCCAAGGCACTCGGGTCGACTACGCATCTGTTGCGCACCCGCAGTCGAATGGACAAGCAGAAAGGGAGAATGGTTTGATCCTTCAAGGGCTGAAACCCTGACTGATGCGCGACCTCAAGCACGCTGTTGGAGCTTGGTTGACTGAGTTGCCGTCCGTCTTATAGGGATTGAGAACAACTCCAAACCGGTCGACTGACTGAATCCCTTTCTTCATGGTATATGGTGCTGAAGTTGTGCTTCCGAGTGACTTGCTGCACAACGCTCCCCGAGTGGAACTCTTCTCAGAAGCTGAAGCAGAACAGGCACGCCAAAATGCAGTTGATATCCTGGAGGAACAACATGAGATGGCTCTGATCCGGTCGACCATCTACCAACAAGACCTGCATCGATTCCATGCCCGTAATGTCAGAGGTCGAGCATTCCAGGAAGGAGACCTTGTGCTCCGTGTGCATCAGAAACGACCTCACAAGCTCGCTCCGGCCTGGGAAGGTACCTTCATCATCACCAAGGTGCTCCACAATGGGGCGTATCACCTCTACAACATAGCCAAGAAAGAAGACGAGCCACGCTCGTGGAATGCGGAGCTGCTCCGCCGTTTCTATACCTGAACCACTCGGATCGACGAGTTGTAATAAGAGTCCTTCGGTTTGCTTATTAAATACAAGATTTTTGTAGTATCTTAATGATTGTTTTCCCATAAACACATGTGTTCAAATCCCCCAATGGGTGGCTTAGCCGCGAACCAGATTCGCCTAAGTTTCAAAACTACTCCGAGTGAAGAGCAACCCTCTCACTCGGGGGCTTAGCCGCGAACCTGATTCGCCTAAGTTAAAGAACCACTCCGAGTGAAGAGCAATCCTCCCACTCGGGGGCTTAGCTGCGAACCTGATTCGCCGAAGTTTCAAAACCATTCTGAGTGGAGAGTAATCCTCCCACTCGGGGGCTTAGCTGCGACCCCGTACTCGCCTAAGTTAAAAAACCATTCCGGGTGGAGAGCAATCCTCCCACTCGGGGGCTTAGCTGCGACCCCATACTCGCCTAAGTTAAAAAACCATTCTGAGTGGAGGGCAATCCTCCCACTCGGGGGGCTGCGACCCCGTACTCGCCTAAGTTAAAAAACCATTCCGAGTGGAGAGCAATCCTCCCACTCGGGGGCTTAGCTGCAACCCCATACTCGCCTAAGTTAAAAAACCATTCCGAGTGGAGAGCAATCCTCCCACTCTGGGGCTTAGTTGCGACCCCGTACTCGCCTAAGTTAAAAAACCATTCAGAGTGGGGAGCAATCCTCCCACTCGAGGGCTTAGCTGCAACCCCGTACTCGCCTAAGTTAAAAACCCATTCCGAGTGGAGAGCAATCCTCCCACTCGGGGGCTTAGCTGCGACCCCGTACTTTCCTAAGTTAAAAAAACATTTCGAGTGGAGAGCAATCCTCCCACTCGGGAGCTTAGCTGTGACCCTGTACTCGCCTAAGTTAAAAAAAACCATTCCGAATGGAGAGCAACCCTCCCACTCGGGGGCTTAGCTGCGACCCTGTACTCGCCTAAGTTAAAAAACGATTCTGAGTGGAGAGAAATCCTCCCACTCGGAGGCTTAGCTGCGACCCCATACTCGCCTAAGTCGCAAAGATCCTCTGAGCTGTGTCACAAGTACAACGTCCGCTCCATCATGACCCGCAAGGACGACGAGGTGCCAATCAAGCACGTCGTCAGAGTTGCATCACAAGTACAACGTCCGATCCACTCTGATCCGCAAGGACGACGAGGTGCCAATCGAGCATGTCATCTGAGCTACGTCACAAGTACAACGTCTATTCTGAGTGAGAAGTCAAGTTCCACTCGGAATTAAGAAAGATCTAAAAGTGGTAAAGGCAAAGCCACCATATTCAAGGAAAAACCAAGTTCAAATAAACCCAGCAAAGTTCAGAACCACGGGCAGAAGTACTTAGGCATCAGGCCTGAAAGAGTTTAACGGTTACAAAATCACTCGGTATTCCGAGGCAAATAAAGGTGAGGCATAAAGTTTGTTCACTCGGCAGGAGGAGGGCTTGCTGGCCCGACGAAGCTGTCAAGGTCGATGCCGTCTGCAATACGAGTGGCAGCGGCGATGAAGGTCTCCATGAAGGACTGGAATTGGAGCTTCTTGGTGTTGGCAACCTTGAGAGCCGCCAGCTTGTCTTCTTTGACTTCCTTGCAATGAACTCAAACCAAGGACATAGCTACATCAGCGCCACAGTGAGCAGACGACTTCTCCCACTCTTGCACTCGGCCAGGGATTTCGTTGAGTCGAGTCATCAGGGACTCGAGATCATTCTGGAACTCCACTCAGGGTCAGAGCTCTGTGTCGATCCGTGACACCGCCACTTTCAGACGAGCAAGGTAACCCACAACACTATCAAGACGAGACTCCAATCGCAGCACGTTCATTGCAACATCATCCTTGATGGGAGAGTTTATGGGGTCTAGATCCGTCTCGATCCGCCCAGCCTCTGCCTCAAAGTCTTGGCAGAATTCTACACACCCAGAAAGATGGCAAGTCGGCAGCTTTATGATGAGTCGATAGTTGCAAATCAGTCGGACAAGAGAAAGTACCTTCAAGCTTCAGGAGCATTTTCTCAGCGAGTCTTCCCAGATAAGCCTCCAGTTCACCCCTCTTTTGAGTGAGATCTCCAACCTTGTCGGATAGGGTCTCCTTGTCCTTCTTCAACTTCGCAACTTCTTTGTTGGCTTTGGTAACATTAGTCTTCAGCTGGGCGTTTTCCTCTTCTAACTTGCTGACTGAAGCCAGCTTCTTGTCGGCAAGTTCTGTTTTCTCTCGCGCCTCCCTCTGTGCTGCGGCAAGGTCAAAGTCCTTCTGCTCCAGAGCCTGCTTCATTTTGACTAAAGAAATAACATTCTTCAGACGAGCTTGGAGTTGACGGTTTTCACTATGCACATCTGTTCGAGTGGAGTCACTCGGTTTGAAAGACTAAAAGGGAAAAACTATAAGGTGGACAGTCGGCGAGTTATTACCTCCCATAGCAGCAACATCATCCTTGTCCTTCTGAAGATTCTTCTTGGCCAGCTCCAGATCAAGGTTGAGACTGATCTGCTTCTTCTCCAACTCAGCAAATTGGGGCCCGAGCTCACAAGATTTATGCGGTCAGCAAATAAGACACGTCAGTCGACAGAAACAAAAGTTAATCACAGCAAAAAGTGTTCTAAGACTACTACCGAATCAAACATTTTGTTGGAGTTATATATAGCCATGTAACCTTTCGTATTTACCCTATTGTATAAGGGGTTTCCTGCATATATTCCACACATGCACATGTATATATACTGGCCTATGGCTACCTGGAAATACAAGTTGCATATTTCCTAACATGGTATTAGATCCTTAGGGTTTTTTTACGCACGCGCAACTCGTGCCCTCGATCCAATCTCTGGTCCAAGCAGCCGTCGTCCTTCTCCGAGCGGCGCTGCTGTCCGGCGCCTTCACCAACCGCAGGTTCACCCTGCTCCGGCGCTGCTCTCTCGTGCCCCCGCCCCCTCCTCATCGAGTTCCCAGGTCGGCTGCCTCCGCCCTCGAGTTCGTCCACCAGGCCTCTGCTAGATCCGGCTGGCTCGTCCGCTGGTCAACGCCTCCAGCTCAATCCCATCCGAGCGTCCCTACCGCTGCTGCTTGTTCACGATCCAGTCGCAGGCTGCTGTTGCTCAGGACGTCGACCCCATCTCGTTTCCAATCCATCACCAAGGAGAGCCGCCCACCCTACTGCTTCACTCGGGGTCCTGCCCGCACGAGCCGCTCGCCCTCCAGATCGGGCCTCGACCTCTCGCCCCAGACTGCTGTTGCGGTTCTAGTCCGGACCCTCCTTTGGTTGCCTCCTGTTGAAAAAAAAACAGGCATGATGTCTTAGTCCTCGGGTTATGTTGCAGTTCCTTGCTGTCCGCTGATTTTTTATGGTACCAACTACATTGAGTTCGTCGGCTTCATGTGGATTCACATGTGTGGCCTTCGTCTTTGGGGCATTCTTTCTGGCGAGGTCCCCAGTCCGCTGTGTCCAGTTCCTCCTGTGGCTCCTACACCGCCGACGCCACCGATTCTTGCTATCGACGCTGATCAGGCTGCAAAGGATGCCGCTAAGCTGGCTGATGACACTGCCGTTCTTGCTTATGATGAGTAGGTTCAGACCTATGAGGACACACTTCAGACTTATCATGCAGCTCTGTCTGCTTACACTCAGTGGCTTGATGATGATGTGCGTGCCGCGGCTGTTTTGACTGCTAGTGTTCTGCCTCAGTTTGCCTCTGAGTTTCTCGGCCTCTCTACTGTATTTCAGATGTGGACTCAGCTTCGTCAGTTGTCAGCCCTCTGGTGATGCCTTATACCTATCTGTGGTTCGTCAGGAGCATGCTCTTCAGCAGGCTGACTCCACTATTGATGAGTTCTATGCACAGAGTTCTGCTATCTGGCATCAGCTTGATTCTCTTTGCACTGCTGGTTGTCGTACTTGTCAGTGTTGCCAGGCTGTGTGGGCTGATTTGGAGTTTCATCGTGTCTATGAGTTCTTGTCTCGACTCCGTAAGGAGTTCGAGCCCCGGCGCGCTCGGTTGTTTGCTCGTGGTTGTATCTCCCTCATGGAGGCGCTTTCTGAGATCCGTGCTGAGGAGACTCGCCTCTGTGGCGCTTGTTTACTTGAGGTTCCCTCTGTGCTCGCTACTCGAGTTCCTACGATGCCTGTTGCACCAACTCCTTTCCACTTGAGTGCTCCGCCGCTCTTGCCTACTCCTATGGGTGGCCAGGGTCGGTCTCGTCCTCACTGCGTCTACTGCAAGATGGATGGTCATGTTGAGTCTCAGTGCTTCCAGAAGAAGAAACACCTGTGTAAAGCGTGATCATCAGTTTCAGGGACTTCTTCTACTTCGACATCTTCAGCCACCGCCTTGACTGACCAGGATATTCTGTGACTTAAGCGTCTGCTTGCCGCTTCAGGTTCTCCTTTGACGGGTACTTCAGGTTCTATGACTGATGCTTCCCGCACTAAGCAACCACCCTCTACATAGTCAGGTACATCCTCGTGGGTTCCGGACTCCGGAGCTTCTTTTCATATGTCTTCTCATTCTTCAAATTTGTCCTCTCTTAAATCGCTTGATTTTCCTGTTCATGTACTCATTGCTGACGGTACTCCTCTTTCTATTGCTAGTCGAGGCAATCTTACCACACCTTCTTACTCTGTTCCTGATGTTGCTCATGTTCCTCGACTTACCATGAATCTTTTTTCTGCCGGTCAACTTACTGATTCCGGTTGTCGCGTCATCCTTGACGTTGACTCTTCTTCTGTTCAGGATTGTCGAACATACACTTTGGTTGGGGCTGGCCCTCGCCGATGTGACTCTCAGGGTCTTTGGGAGCTAGACTGGATTCATGTTTCTTCCGCTGCCACCACTATCGCCAGTCCATCCGCTTCTGTCGCTTCAGCTACCGACTCCTTCTAGAAGTGGCATCATCGACTTGGTCATCTTTTTGGGTCTCGCTTGTCGTCATTAGTTTGTTGAGGTCTTCTGGGGTCTGTCTCAGGAGATGTCTCTTTAGAGTGTCAGGGCTATAGACTAGGAAAACAGACTCAGTTACCTTACCCTACTAGTGAGTCGGTGTCTCCTCATCCTTTTGATTTGGTCCATTCTGATGTATGGGGTCCGGCTCCCTTCGCTTCGAAAGGGGCCATCGATACTATATTATTTTCATAGATGATTTCTCTCGTTACACTTGGCTTTATTTTATGACTTCTTGCAGTGAAGTTCTTTCCATCTATAAGCGTTTTTCTGCCATGGTTCACACTCAGTTCTCTTTGCCTATTCATGTGTTCCATGTTGATTCCGCTAGCGAGTATATTTCCAAGAAGTTGCGTGGTGTTCTTGCTGAGCAGGGCACTCTTCCTCAGTTCTCTTGTCCTGATGCTCATGCTCAGAATGGCGTGGCGTTGCGAAAGCATCGCCACCTTCTTGAGACAGCTCGTGCGTTGATGATCGCCGCTTCTCTTCCACCTCATTTTTGGGCCGAGGCTATATTCACCTCCACCTATCTCATCAACCTTCTGCCGTCCACTGCTCTCCAGGATGGCGTTCCTTTCGACCGTCTCTTTGATTGTTCTCCTGATTATTCGACACTTCGCTTATTTGGTTGTGTTTGCTATGTTCTTCTTGCCCCTAGGGAATGCACAAACTGACCGCTCAGTCTGTTGAGTGTGTTTTCTTAGGCTATAGTGATGAGCATAAGGGCTATCGTTGTTGGGATCCTATCGGTCGTCGGATGCATATTTCTCGGGATGTGAATTTTGATGAGTGTCATCCCTTCTACCCGTGTCCATCTTCCTTGACCTTTTCTATGGAGGATATCTCTTTCCTTACTTTTCCCGACACACCTATCACTGCAGTTGAGCCCTTGTCTCTCCGTCCTGCTCACTCTACTTCTCCACCTCTTGCCGATTTGCCGCCACCATCTCCCACGATTTCCTCACCTCGCATGTCACCAGATTCTGCACCTTCATCCCCGGTGATTTCTTCGTCTCCGCCTCCTGATTCTACCTCGGCTATTCCTCCTTGTATTCTTCCATCTTTGCATCGGTATTATACTCGTCGTTCATGTAATGTGGACGTGTCTGCTAATGTGTCGTCCTCCTCGTCTCAGCCTACCTATGGTGATGCGGAGCATCCCTTGGTCATCCCCATGGACCTACAATCGCCGCACCAAGCCTCAAGAGGACCCATGACTAGAGCACGTGCTAGAGCTCTCGAAACCGAGGTGACTTCTCTCCTAAATGATATCTCATATGATCCTCTCGAGACATGGCTACTACCTAAGTCCGATATACTATGCATGATCAGGTGTCAAGAGGAGCCTCCCGAAGATGCACATGAAGACGGACGAGCCGCCAAGTACACGGATGAAGAGGACCACGGAAACGGGCAAGTTCACCCTCCAGGCCCCGGACATCCGCCCCCCAGGCCCCGGACGTCCGGCCTCCCACGAAGCCCCAGAAATCCGGCCCCAGCCCGAAAATCCGGCCTCGCCTATCCAGAGAGCACAGAAGCATACCCCGCCAGCCCGGACATCCGGCCCCAGGCCCCGGACATCCGGCCTCCCACGAAGCCCCGGAAATCCGGCCCTTGCCCGGAAATCCGGCGCCCTGCGCCAGAGACCACAGTAGGTTGCACAGCCAGCCCGAACATCCGGCCACTAGCCCGGACATCCGGCCTCCCCTGAAGCCCCGGACATCCGGCCCGACGCCCGAACATCCGTCCTCACCTGCGCGTGAACAGTGAAGGGCCGAAGCCCATGTACCTCTTCGCCCCCCTAGACTATATATACTCCTTCCCCTTCCTCTTTCTAGGTTTAGCATTGGATTAGCTCATTTTGTGTGAGAGCCTTTGCTCATCCACTTGGATACTTCTCCTCGGAGATCAGGACCTCTCCGGAGAAGATCCCCAAGCGGATTCAAGACCCCTCTTTAGGGAAGAACATCAAGGCCTCCTCTCGGAGAAGAATGATTCCGTTGTATCCTTTCCCTTTGTTGATTGTGGATCATATATTACTCTATGTGTTCGGTGATCTAGCACTCGTGTGATTGATTCTATGTCGGTTTAGTGTTTCTCTCTCGTTTTCCCCGTGTTCCCCTTTGTGATTTCCGCGCGTTTCTCATGTTCTCCCGTAGGATCCCCTCCAAACGTGAAAGATCGACTACTTAGGGTTACGTCCTACATCATCTTGGTATCATGAGCCACGTTGATCACGTTTTTGGAGCCCCTACCCTGTGTTTTCTAGCCTGATTTTGTTGTGTTCTTCCCTAAATCCGAAAATCCCCACCAAAAATAGCCCCAAATTTTTTTTGTGATTTGTTGGTGTGATGAAATTTTGTTGGATTTGGTCCATGGATTTGTGTTGCTGCATGTGGATCTAGCTTTCCCCACCCTCCCAACCCTTTTCCATCCACCAATTCGTCCGAATTTTGCCCCGGAATCGCATTTTCTCCCGTGGAGTTCTGCGTGTTCGTCCCCGATCCAGAGCCCGGACATCCGGCCCGTGTCCCCCGGACATCCGGCCCGCCCCGGACATCCGGCTCCTAGCCCGGACATCCGGCCCCTGGGAGTCAGCAACTCCACCCCCGCGCCCATATCACCATACCCTCGCCAAATTTTACCACCGTGCCCACGACTTCTTCCGCATACCCACAACACTTTCCACCATAACCACCACCGCTCACCGCTACCTCCTATGTCGATTTTGATACGTTTTGGTCTTTGAGATTTTGAGTTGTGGTTCCCGTGTCCTATTGTGTTTCGGCTATATAGGTACAGTTCGACGTCATCATCACCACCGCTCATCTCCATCGACTACTCAACATCGCCAAGGATGGTAACTTCGACGACAACTTTGTCATAACTTGCAATTGCATTGATAACCCACATTGCCTCATTTTGCGTCGCTTACCCGTCGAGATTAGCCTTTGAGTATTGCCGGCAACGTGACTTGTGCACATTAGGGATCATACTCCATAGCATACATACCATACCATAGTGGTGCATATCTTGGGATCCACTTGTGTGTCACAAAGTTGTCATCACATACACAATTGCTATCTTGGTTCGTGAAGTTTGCATAAGAAAAGAGCTCAAAAGAGAAAGAGCCACTCAAGCTTTTAAGCAAAGAGGAAAGATAAGCAAAGAGCTTATGAGCAAGAACCATAGCATCATACTACATTAAGATTGTCATATTGGATCATCTTGGATCATTGCACCGAAATACCATACATATAGCATATTTGGGATAGAGATAGTTGCATTTTTGCCTAGTAGGTTGTGCACAAGTTTGCGTATCCGCCTATTGTGCAATCGTGCTAGCGTCTCTCTAGTATTGTGCAACAAGAGCATTTTCGTGGTTTCCACATTTTGGCTCACTTTTGGATTGCACAATCCCACTTATCTATTTGCGTGTGTGTTTCCGTGTACCCATACTAGCTTGGTCTACTTGTTGCATTTGCAAATTTGTGAATCTTTTCCAACATTATTGAATCTCGCTTTCAATTGCATCAAATTTTGTGCCACCATCCTAACCAAGCTCCACGATAAGCTTTTACTTGTGTAGGTGTGAGAACCAACAAGAATTGGTACCAAAAGTGCTATTTCATTGTCCGCATTTGAGTGAACTTGATTCATTTTCAACATCGGTCAAAGGTACATTGGTATTAGTTCTTCTCCTTCTACCACTCACATTTTGCTCGCAATGATGGATAGGCCAAGTACTTCTACCAACCCACTCTTCATCGAGCAAGACAACGACATGTCATCATACGTCACCAAGAGCCACCTCTTTGGTGCACAACGAGCGTTGCATCAAGAGCAACAAGCTATGAACGACCGCATCGACAACCTTGCTACCGACTTGCGACTTTCCGAGCAACGTACAAGAGACTACTTCGACAACAAGCTCGACGCGCACAAGCAAGAGAACGATGCAAGAATGGACGAGATCCGCGCCTTGTTGGTGAACCGGCCTCCTTCTACATCGTCATACTCAAGACGGAGCCACTCAAGTCGACACTCCGACGACTCCTTCTCCAGCTCAAGTACACCGTCATCGAACACTCTTCGACGAGCCGCGCGTCAAGACCGTCATGCATCTCGCAACCCGCTACACGACAAGCATTCACAAGAGCAAGTCGATGAGCAAGTCCCTCGTCCAATCAAACCAAGTCGCCTTTGCTCAAGCTCAAGAACGACAACATCTTCGTCGCCAAGAAGAACAAGAACAAGCGCGTCTACACCAGGAGCAACAAGACGCCGAGGCTCAACGTCTTCAACAACAACAACGAGAAGCACAAGCTATTGAAGCGGAATGTGCCCTTCAAGCATCAAGTCGAGCTATTGCCAACCGCAATCGCGAACGGCGCAATCAAGAGGAAGCTCTTCGAGAAGAAATCCAAGAAAGGAACTACCATCCGCGTGTGCAACGTCAAGCTCCACAAGCTCCTCCACAAGCTCGTCAAGCTCAACTTCAACCTCAAGGTCAACAAGAGCAAGTTGATCATGGACTTCCTCCACGCCAAGAGCAACATGAGGATGATTACCCTCCACGTCAAGGGTGTCATCATCACCATTGCCAACAACACAATGAAGAGCAACACTATGGCAAGCTCAAATTCACAATGCCCAAGTTCAATGGAAGCAATGATCCGGAAGAGTACCTCTCATGGGCATTGAAGGTCGACAAAATCTTTCGCTTGCACAACTATGATGAAGAGAAGAAGATCGAAATGGCATCACTAGAGTTCCAAGACTATGTGCTCATATGGTGGGAACAAGTAATTGAGCGTCGTCAAGCAAGAGGTGAACCTCCAATCACCATTTGGGCTCAAATGAAGGATGTCATGCGAGCACGTTTTGTGCCAACCTACTACAACCGCGATCTTTTCAAGAAGCTACAACTCCTCAAGCAAGGAACAAAGAGTGTTGAAGAATACTACAAGGAAATGGAGATTGCCATGATTCGAGCCAATGTCACGGAGGATGATGAACAAACTATGGCACAATTCTTGAATGGACTCAATCATCCCATCAAGAAGATCGCCGACTTCCAACCCTACTCCAACCTCATTGAGCTCGTGCATCAAGCTACAAAGGCGGAACGTCAAGTGCAAGATGACTTCAAGTACACCAAGTACTCATCCAAGACATACGGCTTCTCCAACATCCAAGCTTCATCGACTCCTCCAACATCTACATCAACCAAGCCTTCTCCAAGCAACGACGACAAGTCAAGTTACAAGAAAACTTCCACAAGTTCAAGTCGTTCTCCTCCTACTACAAGCAACTTCAAGCCGCGTGCTTCATCATCTACTCCAACTGATGAGACCATCAAGACAAGCTCCTTCAAGTGTTTCACTTGCGGCGGCCGAGGCCACAAGTCCTATGATGCATGAACAAGCGCACCATGATCCTCAACGACGATGGCACATATGACTCCATCAGTGAAGAGGAGATGGAAGCCCTTGAGCAAGTGGCCATGCACCGACGCGTGAACGAGGATGAAGATGATCAAGTCTTTTGTGATGAGGATTCGAGCCCCGCTCTCGTTGTCTCCAAGGTCTTGACTCTTCAACATCAACAAGAAGAAGACCAACGATGCCACATCTTCCACACAAAGGCCGGCATCAATGGACGATCCGTCAAGGTCATCATCGATGGAGGTAGTTGCCACAACTTGGCAAGTGAAGAACTATGCTCCAAGCTCCAATTGGTCAAGAAGAAGCACCCGCACCCCTACAAGGTTCAATGGCTAAGTGACTCCGGCACTATACGAGTTGAGCATACGGTCCAAGTATCCTTCAAAATTGGTGCATATGAGGACACTTTGGAGTGTGATGTGGTCCCAATGATTGTTTGCCACCTCCTTCTTGGTCGACCATGGCAATTCGACCGTGGTGTCTTCCACAACGGGTGTACCAACCACTATAGCTTCAAGATGAAAGGAAAAGAATATGTGCTACGACCTATGTCTCCTAGTCAAGTGATAGCCGACAAGCAAGCCACCCACCATGGAGAGAAGAGTGAGAAAGTGACCCACCAAAAAGTGAGTGAGAGCCACAAGCCAAACTTGAGCGCCTCTTCGCCTAGAGAGAAAAACCTCATCCTATTTGCCACCAAAAGTGAGATGAGAGAAGTGTGTGAGAACCCATCGAGTGTGATACACTTTGTCCTTGTGTGCAAGGATGGAGAACCAAAATCTAACACCATTCACGAGTTACCTTTGGTGTTTCAATCTCTTTTGCAGGAATTTCAAGATGTTTTCCCCGATGAGCTACCTCCGGGTCTACCTCCTCTATGAGGCATTGAGCATCGAATCGACCTCATCACCGGAGCGCCACTTCCAAACAAAGCTCCATACCGTGTCAATCTTGAATAAACCAAGGAGATTCAACGGCAAGTACAACAACTAATCGACAACGGTCATGTACGTGAAAGCTTAAGCCCTTGTGCCGTTCCCGTTATACTTGTGCCTAAGCCTGATGGAAGTTTCTGCTTGTGTTCCGATTGTAGACCTATAAATGCTATCACCGTTCGCTATAGGCATCCCATTCCTTGCTTAGATGATATGCTTGATGAACTTAGTGGAGCTAACTTTTTCTCAAAAATTGATCTTAAAAGTGGCTATTATCAAATACGCATTCACGAGGGTGATGAATGGAAAACTGCTTTCAAAACCAAATTTGGCCTATATGAGTGGTTAGTCATGCCTATGGGTTTATCAGAGGCTCCCGGTACTTTTGTGCGTCTCATGCATCATGTACTTCGACCTTACATTGGAGTCTTTGTTGTGGTTTACTTTGATGATATTCTTGTGTTTAGCAAAACCATGAAAGAGCATATTAATCATGTTAAATCTGTTTTGCAAACTCTTCGCAAAGAAAGCCTTTATGCGAACTTGAAAAAAATGCACTTTTGGCATTGACAAAGTGGTTTTCTTGGGTTTCGTTGTCTCTTCCAAGGGTGTCCATGTTGATGAAACTAAAATTGAAGCAATTAAAACTTGGCCCCAACCCACCAATTTGCAACAAGTGCGAAGTTTCCTTGGTCTTGCAGGTTTTTATCATCGCTTTGTGAAAGACTTTAGCACTATTGCAGCCCCTTTGCATGCTTTGAGTAAGAAGAATACTCCTTTTGTTTGGGGAAATTTGCAATCAACCGCTTTTGATGAGCTCAAGTCTTTGCTTACATGCTCTGATTCTTGCTTTGCCTAACTTTAACAAAACTTTTGAGGTTCATTGTGATGCAAGTGTTACCGGAATTGGCGGAGTTCTATTGCAAGAAAAACGAGCCATTACATATTTTAGTGAGAAACTCTCCGGTGCTCAACTTAACTATCCCACATATGACGAAGAATTGTATGCTTTAGTGCGTGTACTACATGTTTGGGAACATTATCTTAGACCTCATGAGTTTGTCATCCATACCGACCATGAAACACTTAAGTACTTAAAAGGTCAAACTAAGTTGAACAAGCGACATGCAAAATGGAGTGAATTTATTGAATCTTTCCCATATGTGATCAAGTACATTAAGGGTAAGGAAAATGTAGTTGTCGATGCACTTTCACACATATGCATGCTTGTCACTAAACTTGAGTTGAATGTTATTGGCTTTGAGCACATAAAAGACTTGTATGCTAATGATCCATCTTTTGCACCTCATTATGCTAAATGTTTGACGCATACATCTTGGGAACAATATTACATCAAGGACGGTTATCTTATGAGAGCTAACAAATTATGCATTCCCGAGTCTTCTCTTCGTTTGCTACTTTTGCAAGAGGCTCATTGAGGTGGACTCATGGGACACTTTGGACGCGACAAGACTTTCGCCACGCTCTCCAAGAACTACTTTTGGCCAAAGATGTTCCGCGATGTCTCACGCTTCACCACCAGATGCTCTACATGTCGCAAAGCTAAGTCTACAGCTCAATCTCATGGTCTTTACATGCCTCTTCCTATTCCTTATCAACCATGGGAAGACATTAGTATGGATTTTGTACTTGGTTTGCCTAGAACTCAAAATGGAAAGGATTCTGTGTTTGTCGTTGTGGACCGATTTTCTAAGATGGCACATTTCATTCCTTGCAACAAGATAGACGATGCTTCACATGTTGCAAATCTGTTTTGTAGGGAATTCTTGCGCCTCCATGGAGTACCAAAGACAATCGTCTCCGACCGAGACGTCAAGTTCTTGAGTTACTTTTGGAAGACTCTATGCGCCAAGCTCGGAATCAAGCTCTTGTTCTCATCCGCATACCATCCTCAAACTGCGGCCAAACGGAGGTGACGAACCGGACACTATCCACTCTACTTCGCGTGTTGATCAAGAAGAACATCAAGGAGTGGGAGGCGTGTCTACCCATCGCCGAGTACGCCTACAACCGTGCAAGACATTCGACTACCGGCAAGTCCCCCTTCGAGGTCGTCTACGGCTTCAACCCATTGTCCCCATTGGACATTCTACCTCTACCTCTACAAGAGCGCACCAACATGGATGCGAGCGCATGAGCAAGCTACATCAAGAAGATGCATGAGGACACAAGGCACACCATCGAGCGCCAAGTACAACGACTAGCGTCCAAGCTCAACATCAACAAGCAACCCATGATATTCAACATTGGAGACCTAGTGTGGCTACACCTTCGCAAGGACCGCTTCCCCAACGAACGCAAGTCCAAGCTTCTCCCTCGAGCCGACGGACCATTCAAGGTGCTAGCACGCTACAACAACAACGCTTAGAAGATCGACCTCCCACGCGACAAGTACAACATGAGCGACATCTTCAACGTCTCCGATCTCTCCCCGTACCATGGTGATGAGGATTTCGATCCGAGGTCGGATCTTTCACAAGGGGGGGGGGGAGATGATGCGGAGCATCCCTTGGTCATCCCCATGGACCTACAATCGCCGCACCAAACCTCAAGAGGACCCATGACTAGAGCACGTGCTAGAGCTCTCGAAACCGAGGTGACTTCTCTCCTAAATGATATCTCATATGATCCTCTCGAGACATGGCTACTACCTAAGTCCGATATACTATGCATGATCAGGTGTCAAGAGGAGCCTCCCGAAGATGCACATGAAGACGGACGAGCCGCCAAGTACACGGATGAAGAGGACCACGGAAACGGGCAAGTTCACCCTCGAGGCCCCGGACATCCGGCCCCCAGGCCCTGGACATCCGGCCTCCCACGAAGCCCCGGAAATCCGGCCCCAGCCCGGAAATCCGGCCTCGCCTATCCAGAGAGCACAGAAGCATACCCCGCCAGCCCGGACATCCGGCCCCAGGCCCCGGACATCCGGCCTCCCACGAAGCCCCGGAAATTCGGCCCTTGCACGGAAATCTGGCACCCCGCCCCAGAGACCACAGTAGGTTGCACAGCCAGCCCGGACATCCGGCCTCCCCTGAAGCCCCGGACATCCGGCCCGACGCCCGGACATCCGGCCTCACCTGCGCGTGAATAGTGAAGGGCCGAAGCCCATGTACCTCTTCGCCCCCCTAGACTATATATACTCCTTCCCCTTCCTCTTTCTAGGTTTAGCATTAGATTAGCTCATTTTGTGTGAGAGCCTTTGCTCATCCACTTGGATACTTCTCCTCGGAGATCAGGACCTCTCCGGAGAAGATCCCCAAGCGGATTCAAGACCCCTCTTTAGGGAAGAACATCAAGGCCTCCTCTCAGAGAAGAACGGTTCCGTTGTATCCTTTCCCTTTGTTGATTGTGGATCATATATTACTCTATGTGTTTGGTGATCTAGCACTCGTGTGATTGATTCTATGTCGGTTTAGTGTTTCTCTCTCATTTTCCCCGTGTTCCCCTTTGTGATTTCCGCGCGTTTCTCGTGTTCTCCCGTAGGATCCCCTCCAAACGTGAAAGATCGACTACTTAGGGTTACATCCTACATCATCTTGGTATCATGAGCCACGTTGATCACGTTTTTGGAGCCCCTACCCTGTGTTTTCTAGCCTGATTTTGTTGTGTTCTTCCCTGAATCCGAAAATCCCCACCAAAAATAGCCCCAAATTTTTTTTGTGATTTGTTGGTGTGATGAAATTTTGTTGGATTTGGTCCATGGATTTGTGTTTCTGCGTGTGGATCTAGCTTTCCCCACCCTCCCAACCCTTTTCCATCCACCAATTCGTCCGAATTTTGCCACGGAATCGCATTTTCTCCCGTGGAGTTCTGCGTGTTCGTCCCCGATCTAGAGCCCGGACATCCGGCCCGTGTCCCCCGGACATCCGGCCCGCCCCGGACATCCGGCTCCTGGCCCGGACATCCGGCCCCTGGGAGTCAGCAACTCCACCTCCGCGCCCATATCACCATAGCCTCGCCAAATTTTACCACCGTGCCCACGACTTCTTCTGCATACCCACAACACTTTCCACCACCACCACCACCGCTCACCGCTACCTCCTATGTCGATTTTGATACGTTTTGGTCTTTGAGATTTTGAGTTGTGGTTCCCGTGTCCTATTGTGTTTCGGCTATATAGGTACGGTTTGACGTCATCATCACCACCGCTCATCTCCATCGACTACTCAACATCGCCAAGGATGGTAACTTCGACGACATCTTTGTCATAACTTGCAATTGCATTGATAACCCACATTGCCTCATTTTGCGTCGCTTACCCATCGATATTAGCCTTTGAGTATTTCCGGCAACGTGACTTGTGCACATTAGGGATCATACTCCATAGCATACATACCATACCATAGTGATGCATATCTTGGGATCCACTTGTGTGTCACGAAGTTGTCATCGCATACACAATTGCTATCTTGGTTCGTGAAGTTTGCATAAGAAAAGAGCTCAAAAGAGAAAGAGCCACTCAAGCTTTTAAGCAAAGAGGAAAGATAAGCAAAGAGCTTATGAGCAAGAACCATAGCATCATACTACATTAAGATTGTCATATTGGATCATCTTGGATCATTGCACTGAAATACCATACATATAGCATACTTGGGA
Source organism: Triticum aestivum (assembly GCF_018294505.1). Classification (NCBI taxonomy): domain Eukaryota; kingdom Viridiplantae; phylum Streptophyta; class Magnoliopsida; order Poales; family Poaceae; genus Triticum; species Triticum aestivum. The sequence goes on from NC_057795.1 coordinate 324,114,122, forward strand.
TAGAGATAGTTGCATTTTTGCCTAGTAGGTTGTGCACAAGTTTGCGTATCCGCCTATTGTGCAATCGTGCTAGCGTCTCTCTAGTATTGTGCAACAAGAGCATTTTCGTGGTTTCCACATTTTGGCTCACTTTTGGATTGCACAATCCCACTTATCTATTTGCGTGTGTGTTTCCGTGTACCCATACTAGCTTGGTCTACTTGTTGCATTTGCAAATTTGTGAATCTTTTCCAACATTATTGAATCTCGCTTTCAATTGCATCAAATTTTGTGCCACCATCCTAACCAAGCTCCACGATAAGCTTTTACTTGTGTAGGTGTGAGAACCAACAAGAATTGGTACCAAAAGTGCTATTTCATTGTCCGCATTTGAGTGAACTTGATTCATTTTCAACATCGGTCAAAGGTACATTGGTATTAGTTCTTCTCCTTCTACCACTCAAATTTTGCTTGCAATGATGGATAGGCCAAGTACTTCTACCAACCCACTCTTCATCGAGCAAGATGACGACATGTCATCATACGTCACCAAGAGCCACCTCTTTGGTGCACAACGAGCGTTGCATCAAGAGCAACAAGCTATGAACGACCGCATCGACAACCTCGCTACCGACTTGCGACTCTCCGAGCAACGTACAAGAGACTACTTCGACAACAAGCTCGACGCGCACAAGCAAGAGAACGATGCAAGAATGGATGAGATCCGCGCCTTGTTGGTGAACCGGCCTCCTTCTACATCGTCATACTCAAGACGGAGCCACTCAAGTCGACACTCCGACGACTCCTTCTCCGGCTCAAGTACACCGTCATCGAACACTCTTCGACGAGCCGCGCGTCAAGACCGTCATGCATCTCGCAACCCGCTACACGACAAGCATTCACAAGAGCAAGTCGATGAGCAAGTCCCTCGTCCTCAATCAAACCAAGTCGCCTTTTCTCAAGCTCAAGAACGACAACGTCTTCGTCGCCAGGAAGAACAAGAACGAGCACGTCTACACCAAGAGCAACAAGACGCCGAGGCTCAACGTCTTCAACAACAACAAGAAGAAGCACAAGCTATTGAAGCGGAACGTGCCCTTCAAGCATCAAGTCGAGCTATCGCCAACCGCAATCGCGAATGGCGCAATCAAGAGGAAGCTCTTCGAGAAGAAATCCAAGAAAGGAACTACCATCCGCGTGTGCAACGTCAAGCTCCACAAGCTCGTCAAGCTCAACTTCAACCTCAAGGTCAACAAGAGCAAGTTGATCATGGACTTCCTCCATGCCAAGAGCAACATGAGGATGATTACCCTCCATGTCAAGTGCAAGATGACTTCAAGTACGCCAAGTACTCATCCAAGACATACAGCTTCTCCAACATCCAAGCTTCATCGACTCCTCCAACATCTACATCAACCAAGCCTTCTCCAAGCAACGACAACAAGTCAATTTACAAGAAAACTTCCACAAGTTCAAGTTGTCCTCCTCCTACTACAAGCAACTTCAAGCCGCGTGCTTCATCATCTACTCCAACCGATGAGACCATCAAGACAAGCTCCTTCAAGTGTTTCACTTGCGGCGGCCGAGGCCACAAGTCCTATGATGCATGAACAAGCGCACCATGATCCTCAACGACGATGGCACATATGACTCCATGAGTGAAGAGGAGATGGAAGCCCTTGAGCAAGTGGCCATGCACCGGCGCGTGAACGAGGATGAAGATGATCAAGTCTTTTGTGATGAGGATTCGAGCCCCGCTCTTGTTGTCTCCAAGGTCTTGACTCTTCAACATCAACAAGAAGAAGACCAACGATGCCACATCTTCCACACAAAGGCCGGCATCAATGGACGATCCGTCAAGGTCTTCATCGATGGAGGTAGTTGCCACAACTTGGCAAGTGAAGAACTATGCTCCAAGCTCCAATTGGTCAAGAAGAAGCACCCGCACCCCTACAAGGTTCAATGGCTAAGTGACCCCAGCCCGGAAATCCGGCCTCGCCTATCCAGAGAGCACAGAAGCATACCCCGCCAGGCCAGACATCCGGCCTCCCACGAAGCCCCGGAAATCCGGCCCTTGCCCGGAAATCCAGCGCCCCGCGCCAGAGACCATAGTAGGTTGCACAGCCAGCCTGGACATCCGGCCACTAGCCCGGACATCCGGCCTCCCCTGAAGCCCCGGACATCCGGCCCGACGCCCGGACATCCGGCCTCACCTGCGCGTGAACAGTGAAGGGCCGAAGCCCATGTACCTCTTCGCCCCCCTAGACTATATATACTCCTTCCCCTTCCTCTTTCTAGGTTTAGCATTGGATTAGCTCATTTGGTGTGAGAGCCTTTGCTCATCCACTTGGATACTTCTCCTCGGAGATCAGGACCTCTCCGGAGAAGATCCCCAAGCGGATTCAAGACCCCTCTTTAGGGAAGAACATCAGGGCCTCCTCTCGGAGAAGAACGGTTCCGTTGTATCCTTTCCCTTTGTTGATTGTGGATCATATATTACTCTATGTGTTCGGTGATCTAGCACTCGTGTGATTGATTCTATGTCGGTTTAGTGTTTCTCTCTCGTTTTCCCCGTGTTCCCCTTTGTGATTTCCGCGCGTTTCTCGTGTTCTCCCGTAGGATCCCCTCCAAACGTGAAAGATCGACTACTTAGGGTTACGTCCTACATCATATGGCCTGTGTCCTCGTCAGCTTCCGCCTGTTGATCACCTTGGTTTTTCAACCGCTAGAGCTTTTGTTCTTGAGCCAACTTCTTATCGTGAGGTTGTTGTTCATCCTGAATGGCAGTTTGCGATGGCAGAGGAGATTGCTGCTCTTGAACGCACTGGTACATGGGATCTTGTTTTTCTTCCTCCAGGTGTTCGTCCCATCACTTGTAAGTGGGTCTACAAGGTTAAGACTTGCTCTGATGGTTCTCTTGAGCGTTACAAAGCTTGTCTTGTGGCTCGTGGTTTCCAGCAGGAGCATGGTCGTGATTATGATGATACATTTGCTCCTATGGCCCATATGGCCACTATCCGCACACTTCTTGCCGTGGCCTCTGCACGCCACTGGTCTGTATCTCAGTTTGATGTTAAGAATGCCTTTCTTAATGGTGAGCTGCGTGAGGAGGTATACATGCAGCCACCACCCGGGTATTCTGTTCTTGATGGCATGGTATGTCATCTTCGTCGCTCTCTCCATGGCCTTAAGCAAGCCCCTCGCGCCTGGTTTGAGCGTTTTACCTCTATGGTGACTGCCGCTGGTTTTTCAGCGAGTGCTCATGATCCAGCATTGTTTGTCCACCTTTCTCCTCGTGGTCGGACTCTTCTTCTTCTCTATGTTGATGACATGATCATCACTGGCGACGACCCCGAGTATATTGCCTTTGTAAAGGCCCGTCTTAGTGAGAAGTTTCTTATGTCCGATCTTGGACCTCTTCGCTACTTTCTTGGGATTGAAGTCTCTTCTACCTCTGATGGATTTATATCCCAGGAAAAGTATATACATGATCTTCTTGTTCGTGCTGCTCTTACTGATGAGCGCATTGCTGAGACTCCAATGGAGTGCAATGTTCACCTCCGTGATACTGATGGTGACCCCTTGCCTAATCTGATGTGTTATCGTCATCTTGTTGGGAGTCTTGTCTATCTAGCTGTCACTCATCCGGATATCTCTTATCCGGTTCATATTCTGGGTCAGTTTGTCTCTGCTCCCACTTCGGTTCACTATAGTCACCTCCTTCGTGTTCTCCAATATCTTCGGGGCACAATCTCTCACCGTCTATTCTTTCCTCGCTCCAATTCTTTACAGCTTCAGGCCTATTCAGATGCTATGTGGGCTAGTGATCCCTCTGATAGCCGTTCACTTTCTACTTACTGTGTTTTTCTTGGTGGTTCTCTCATTGCCTGGAAGATGAAGAAACAGACTGCAGTTTTCCGTTTGAGTGCGGAGGCTGAGTTACGAGCTATGGCTCTTTTGACGGCAGAGGTGACTTGGTTGCGGTGGTTACTTCAGGATTTTGGTGTTTCTGTTACTACACCTACTCCGCTCTTGTTTGACAGTACAGGTGCTATTAGCATTGTGCGTGATCCTATGAAGCATGAGCTCACCAAGCATATTTGTGTTGATGCTTTCTACGTGCACGTTGGTGTGCAGGATTAGGTTATTGCTCTTCAGTATGTGCCTTCCGAGTTACAGTTGGCGGATTTTCTGACGAAGGCCCAGACTAGAGCGCAGCATGGCTTCTATCTCTCCAAACTCAGTGTTTTTAATCCACCATGAGTTTGTGTGTGTGGGGGGGTGGGGTTAGAGTTATATATATAGCCATGTAACCTTTCGTATTTACTCTATTGTATAAGGGGTTTCCTGCATATATTCCACACTTGTACATGTATATATATTGTCCTATGGCCACCTGGAAATTCAAGTTGCGTATTTCCTAACACATTCAATAGTAGTCTCAGGGACTAATCCTAGTGGGTGCACTTGGCGTGCCCCCACTGGTCCGGTTTACCACTCGGCATGGTCTGCCCAGCGCGAGTATGCATATAAAAAAAGAGATTCTCAGACCCCGGCCGACTGCCCGCAGTCGACCGCGGTCTTGGGGACTACACCCAGTGGGTGCACTCTACGTGCCCCCACTGGCCTGGATCCCACTCGGTTCAATCTATTCCGCCGAGTTAAATAACTATGAAGAAACATTCAGCAAAGACCCCCGCCGAATCAAACATTCGACGGCGGTCTCGGGGACTACACCCAGTGGGTGCACTTTGCGTGCCCCCACTGGTTCAGAGATACACTCGACTCGACCCGGTCGACTCAAGAGAAAGAACTATTCAGCTAAAGTTAGAACAACCAATGGGTGAGTGGATATAAAATGCAGACTCATGATAGATGCACATAAAAGGTTCCAAAACGCTCATCCAGGGACATCTTACGGATAACAAAGCAGCAGTTTCTGTTCAGTGAGAAATCAACTCACCTTGACATTGATCTGCAGAGCAGAACTGGCATCGTAGGCAGCCTTGCTAGCTTCATGCACCACCTTTATTTGGTCCATCATAAAACCTGATTGGAGTATAGCTTCCTTGGCAGCACCCACCGGGTCTTCTGGAGTATGATGGGTAACAAAGAGAGGAGTTGGTAGAACAGCCGGAGAAGCCAGAGGATCTGAGGCATGGAGTTGCACGGACGGAGCAGGGACTTGAGCAATTGACGCCGAAGGACAGTCAGTTGACACAGGATTGGCAAAAGAGACAGAGTCCCGAATCGGATCTCTGGATCGCTAGACCACTGTTTACGGTGCTAATGTCGACTGAGGCACCTGGCTGGCTGGCATTCTCCTGCTTGAAGTCCTGCCCCTCCTTCCCATATTCTTCTAAGGGACTTCATTGTCGTCTGGAAGTTCAATGACATCTTGTGGGGCTGCACAAAATTCAACCATAAGAGCTCAGTCGACCGACAGTTCAATCGGCAAAATATGCACAAGATTGCAGAATCGTACCCGCTTTGGAAGTAGCTGCGTCTTCAGTTTATTCATCATCCTGAGCCTTGTCAATGTCCATGGAGGTCCTAGAAGTTGCAGCACTAAAAGATTCAAAACCCACTCGGTCAGAGCAGAAGTATGAGTCGACAGTAAAATACCGAAAGACAAGTCACTTACGCAGAAGCGACGGGAACGTCCATCTTGATCCTGGGCAAGGTCTTCCGAGGCTTTGAAGGGACAACCTTGGACTGCTTGGCGACCTTTTCAGACGGCTCTAGAGTCGAAGTCCGAGTGTGTTTATGCACTTGTGTGCTTGGAGGTGCTGCCTTGTTGCGCCCACCTGCAGGATCGTGAAACTGCTTGGATCGGCGCTCTATGAGGGGTTGTGAGTCGACCTCTTCTTCATCGTTCCACTCATCACTCTCTTCCTCATCATCATCGTCGGGGGATTGCCAGTCGGCACTCTCGTCCGCGCTCTCCGCTCCCTCCTGGGCTTGCTCCCCGTTCGGCATCAAGTACGTCTCAGTATAAATCTACAAAGCAAGAAGTTAAACAAACATCCGTCAGATTCAAAGATGGTTGCAAGTCAGATTGAAAAGACACTTGGTAATAAGGATCAAACCTTGTCCAACTGATTTTCAGCATCGAATGGGATGACTCTCGTGGACCCCGTGGGGTTGTATTTGTTTCCAGTAATGCCCTTCAACCACTGGACCACCATCTCATCGGTGACCTCCTATGGGTGGACCCGAGCGGTGTCATTGGAGCCCGAATACATCCACATTGAATTATCACGAGCTTGGAGTGGCTGGATGCATCGACTGAGAAACACTTCCAATAAATCCATGCCAGTCACGCCCTCATAGACCAATTGGACTACCCGCTCGACTAGCATGTTCACCTCTACTTTCTCCGCTACAAACACAATCAGTGAAGAAGGTTGCTAGACCCGATCTAGGGTGAAGGGAGGAAGACCGGTTGACTGACCGAGGGTCGAAATATCTTGGCAGTAGAACCAGGCCGACTGCCATCCCCTAACCGACTCGGGAAGTGTCATAGGGGGAAAAGTGCTCCTAACCCTCATCTGAATCCCTAAACCCCCGCACATTTGAATCACGTGCGTCCTCTCGTCAGTCAGATTTGCCTTCTTCATAGATTGGGAACGGCAAGTGAAGATATGTTTGAATAGACCCCAGTGTGGTTTACAACCCAAGAAGTTTTCCCATAGAGAAACATATGCAGCAAGGTATGTGATAGTGTTGGGAAAGAAATGGTGAATTTGGGCACTGAAAAAGTTCAGGAAACCCCGGAAGAAAGGATGCAGAGGCAGAGAGAAACCATGGTCGACATGGGTTGCGAGGAGGACGCACTCACCCTCCCATGGATAAGGCTCGATATCGTCCCCCGGCAGCCTCCAAGACCCGTCGGTGATCAAGCCCATGGCGGCCAGATCCTATAGATCTTCTTTCGGGAGCGTGGACCGAATCCAGTCCCCCTAGATCCAGCCAGGCGGCAATCCAGACCTCGATGATGACCCCCGACTCGTCTTCTTGCCCTTCACTATGGCCGTCGCCTTCTTCGCATGCTCCTTGACCATTGCGACAGACTACGCACGGGCGGGGCGGCCGCGTCAAGAGTGGAGGAGGGCGCAGTGGAGAAGCAGAGGAAGAGGAAGGAGAATGGGGCGCACTGTGCGAATGCATCGGCCCCGACGCCTTTTATGAGCCTGCTTCCGAGTCGCTGATGCATGGGCCTGAGCAATCCTGTCAAATCCCGCAACAGTCGCGCGCCCGATACGTGGCAAAAAAGGTGGCAAAAGAATCGAGCGCCCCTGTCTATCCGTCCCGTTTATTGCGGCGCGCTCCACCTCACGCGCTTCCCCAAAGTTTTGAATCCTGTGAGATCCGGGAACCGCAGTAACCAATCGCGCCAAAGATTTCGCACCATATTAACACTCGAAGACTGCCCATATAAGTTCACTCGACGACCTCTGAATCGATCAAGGCAACTTAAATGAAGTCAAAGTTTCAACATGAATCTCGAACTCAGTAAGAATGCCTATGAAGCATAAGAGTCAGGACAGGATCAACTTCAACTCTCTTTCACTCGGACCTCAATCCATTCGGGGGCTAATGACGATGCCATGGACCTAGAGTAGGGTCATAGGCCTAACCTATACGCCCTACCCAAAGTAACTACCCTAGAATCAAGGACATTCAAAGTATAGCAAGAGATACTGACTGAAGTAACCATGGAGTGCAACCCACTCGACCAGTCACCTCACTCGGATACCCCCAATTTCACTCGACCAAGATGAAGTCATTCGACCATATAGGAAACCGCTTAGAGTACAGAAGACCTAGAGTCACTCGGGATGGCAATGGTCCGGCGTTCACTCCATAGTCTTAAAGATCATTAATAGAACTTTATAGCTGGCATTACCAGTAACGCCCTGTCTTAATGTACATTGAACCCTGTGACGGGGGACGGCTGGGGTCCTGGCGCACTCTATATAAGCCACCCCTTCCTCTGGGACAAGGGTTCGCACCCCTTATAAAACACACCCATATTCCAGTCGACCGCCTCAAGGCACCGAGATGTAGGGCTTTTACCTCCTCCGAGAGGGGACTGAACTCATAAACTCGTGTGTACAACCTCGCCATAGCTAGGGCCTTGCCTCCTCATACGTACCCCCTACTCTTACTGTCAGATTTAGTACCACGATAGATAGTCCAAGAACTTGGAGTGCAACAATTCCTCTCTAGAGATGGATGACCGTAAAGATGATGATGGTGGTGGAGAGGAAAGGGAAAGGGTGCCTAGAAGTCCCACTCCAGCGTCTAGTAAAGGTCGACGCAATAGGAGGAAGAGAGGAAATGAGACTTTCAAGAGAGAAGGAGAGGTGGAGGTGATGAAAAAAAGAATGATGAGTTGATGATGACAAGAAACGAGTACACGAAGAAGAGTAAGCAAGAAAATATGGAGATGGATAAGAGGAAAATCCAAGAGAAGAGGAAGATATGTGGTACTATGCAAGAGATCAAATAGAGTCAAGGAGGAGATGGAGACGTGTAGGCTCAAAATTTAGGAGCGTCAGTGACAACTGATGGATTGCCGAGGAGGATTGACTCATCAAGTTTGATCAGAACTCCATGGATCTAGTGACGCAATAATTTTGAAAGAAGGCGTTGAGGGAGTCCCGGACTAGGGGGTGTCCGGATAGCCGAACTATCATCCTCGGCCAGACTCCTGGACTATGAAGATACAAGATTGAAGACTCCATCCCGTGTCTGGATGGGACTTTCCTTGGCGTGGAAGGCAAGCTTGGCGATACGGATATGTAGATCTCCTACCATTGTAACCGACTCTGTGTAACCCTAACCCTCTTCGGTGTCTATATAAACCGGAGGGTTTTAGTCCGTAGGATGAACAACAATCATACCATAGGCTAGCTTTTAGGGTTTAGCCTCTCTGATCTCGTGGTAGATCTACTCTTGTACTACCCATATCATCAATATCAATCAAGCAGGAGTAGGGTTTTACCTCCATCGAGAGGGCCCGAACCTGGGTAAAAACATCGTGTCCCTTGTCTCCTGTTACCATCCGCCTAGACGCATAGTTCGGGACCCCCTACCCGAGATCCGCCGGTTTTGACACCGACATTGGTGCTTTGATTGAGAGTTCCTCTGTGTCGTCATCTTTAGGCCCGATGGCTCCTCCGATCATCAACAACGACGCGGTGCAGGGTGAGACCTTTCTCCCTGGACAGATCTTCGTATTCGGCAGCTTTGCACCGCGGGCCAATTCGCTTGGCCATCTGGAGCAGATTGAAAGCTACGCCCCTGGCCATCAGGTCAGATTTGGAAGTTTGAACTATACGGCTGACGTCCGTGGAGACTTGATCTTCGACGGGTTTGAGCCGCAGCCAAGCGCTACGCACTGTCACGATGGGCATGATCTAGCCCTGCTGCCGAACAGTGCCCTGGAGGCCACACAAGTATCCGCTCCGACCCTTCGCTCGGAGCCGACTGCGCCGATCGAGGATGGGTGGCTGGACACCGCCTCGGGGGCTGCTATCTCTACGGCGATTGAGCCGAACACCAACCCTGTCCTTTGCGGAGCTCGTGACTCCAAAGTGTCGGACTCCTCTCCGGACTCTGAACCTCCCGCGCCCCTGCCAATCGAATCCGATTGGGCGCCGGTCATGGAATTCACAGCCGCGGACATCTTTCAGCACTCGCCCTTTGGCGACATCCCGAACTCACTAAAGTCTCTCTCTTTATCAGGAGAGCCCTGGCCGGACTATGGCCAGGACGGTTGGGATGCGGATGACGAAGAAATTCAAAACCCACCCACCACCCACTTCATAGCCACTGTCGATGACTTAACTGACATGCTCGACTTCGACTCCGAAGACATCGACGGTCTGGACGATGATGTAGGAGACGACCAAGAACCAGCGCCTATAGGGCACTGGAAGGCCACCTCGTCATACAACATTTACATGGTGGACACCCCAAAAGATGGGAATGGCGATGGAACAACGGAGGACGACCCCTCCAAGAAACAGCCTAAGCGCCGGCGTCAGCGGCGCCGCTCTAAATCCCGCCACAGCAAAAACAGAGATTCCGGCTGTCGGTGTCAAAACCGGCGGATCTCGGGTAGGGGGTCCCGAACTGTGCGTCTTAGGATCAATGGTAACAAGAGACAAGGGACACAATGTTTACCCAGGTTCGGGCCCTCTCGATGGACGTAAAACCCTACGTCCTGCTAGATTAATATTGAAGGTATGGGTAGTACAAGAGTTGATCTACCACGAGATCAGAGATGCTAAACCCTAGAAGCTAGCCTATGGTATGATTGTTGTTGTATATCTATCGACTAGCCTGGCCCCGGTTTATATAATGCACCAGAGGCCTAGGATAACAAGAGTCCTAGCCGAATACACTGGTGGGGGAGGAATCCTTGTCTTGATCGCCAAGTCTTCTTGATTCTTCCTTGTATGCGGCAGCTGTCCGGACTGGCCCATGAGTATACGGCCATGGGGGTCCTCGGCCCAATCCAACTGATCGAGAGACGACGCTTTGAGTACCCCCTAGTCCAGGACACCGTCAGTAGCCCCCTGAACCGGTCTTCAAGTTAGGGACGCTCCTCGATTCTTCCGAACTGTTCTTCATCTTCGGTTGCCGGTCTTGAAAACTGGTTCAACAAATCTTCTCATCTTCCATCTTAAGGATCGCCAAAATGTATTCGACGAGTTTATACGTCGGGTATCCGAGGAGCCCATTTAAGTTTCCGGCCTTTATCAATGACTTGTTATTTTTATGCCATGCCTCTGGTTTGAAGTTATTCCCAGGAGGCAGTGTCCTCTTGCGTCCGAGCTCTAACACCAGACTGCATTCGAGGTATCTTTTGCAGCCGAGCACCAACGCCAGACTGCTTCCCAGCTCTATCGCCGAACTATGTATCCGAGCTCCAACGCCGGACGGTATCCGAGCTCCAACGCCGGACTATGTATCCGAGCTCCAACGCTGGACTGTATCTGAGGTGTCATAAATCACCTTGATTCAAAGAAGTTTGAAGGAGTTTAGCCGAGCTTAATGCCGGAAATGCCCTCTATGGAGCCAGCCACTAGCTTCCGAGCTTTATGCCGGACTGCTTCCAAGGTGGTGCACCACCACGAATGTGGGCCGATTTTTGTCAATATTTTTTGACTGGTGCAATTTATTCTCTGCCGAGATACATAGCCAGTAGCCCTCAAGGTGGGTATCGGTCTAAAACCCGAGATGCCCATGAAGGATGACATAAGACCACTGATCCCCGTAGCTGCTGAGACTCAAGTTGATTTGCAAAATCGGTCTGGGGATCAAGTCCTAGCTCGGCAGAATACTTCGGGACACAAAAAGCGGCGTGCTCAGTCCTCAAGACTCAGGTTGGGTGCGGCCGACCAACCTGAGGATCAAAATCTCCTCGGAAACTGTATTACACTTAAAATTTTCTGCATAGAACAGGTAATGCAGTAGCCCCCGAGACACTGGTCGGGTGGCAACACCAGATAAGGGGATCGATGTGCCCCTTTAATATTTGTAAATAATAAGCCCGAAGCCCAGTAGCCCCCGAGCCTTAATGCGGGCACGGGAGGCCGAATTAAGGATCGATATCCATAGTAAAATCACAAATTATGTGTAATGACTCTATGTATCCAAGTACTTTACGTCATTAATGCTCGGATCCGCATTGTACGAAACTTTGTTGACCGACCATCGGCTTCCACCTCCTCGGCCAATAGCCGAGGAGTGTTTCTCCTACTTTATAAAGCCTTTATGAGGGCAAAGATTTACAACACAAGGCAATCTAGCCATACGGTTTTATAAACGAAGGTACGTGGAGAGATATGTTATATTACTATTTAAGAAATGTCTTCCAAAGAAAATAGTCCCGCTATCGGTTCCTTTCTTTGGGTTGTCATGCTAAGCATGATCATGAAACCTCAGCTCCAATGTAAGAGCAAAATATCGAGGATTTAGTTTGGGAGGCCAGTTAATAGTCCCCGGTAGTGTTCAACGACAGTTGAGGTTAAGCCGTAAACACTTCGGTCATTGTTATGAATGGCCCGTCATTTAACACCGTCATCGGATCGCCGACCAGTTTACGCTTATTATGACAGTCAGTTTTCGGCTTTCTCCACTGAGGTGCTTAACCATGTGAGCTGGAAGCACAATCGCAATGGTTCTCCCTTTGCACACCTAGCCGAACAAAGCGGAACATAGGAGGCAAGCGCAGGAGCCGGGCAACCCAACTATTGACCGAAGACACAATTCAAAACCGATGCATATATAGCAATATCCTAGAATGTTTTTGCCGAATCTCTAAAGGTGTCCGGCGTTGCACTGCGAGACTTGTGCTGAGAACACACAAATAGTTTAAAAGTGCCATGGGCTCAAAAAGCCAAAACACTTATTCAAAAGGTTAATGTCCGAACTAGATCAAGTGTTCGGTGCCAATCCGAAAATTGGACTTTAGAAAAAAAAAGGTGCTACTGCCGTGCTTTAACATGACACATCCTATCTCAAAACTTCAAGCGGGTCAGCCTACGGCTTCAACCTCCTATCCCGAAGGCGGAGTACTTCTTACTAGGCCAGTTTAGCAAACTAAACTCTAGCGGCTTTGAGAGAGAAATTAGGCTCCCCGGCTAGTGACCGCACACTTGTGTCGAAAAAAGGAGTGATAAATAATAATAAAAAGTTTGCAACGACTAAGAAGAAAAACACTTATTATAAAATGGCTCAAATAAACATAAGAGCCCCCAAGTGACTTGGGTAAAAGAATGATTGTATGTACCGAAGTACTGGTATCATATCTATGTTCAACCGAACTTTAAACGCGTCTTAACCAACCGTCGGCTTCTCCCTCTTCGGTCAAGGACCGAAAAGTGTTATGTACTCCATCTGTCGAGAATATCGACGGTGTTTCCAATAACCAGGCAATCAGGCCATAAGGCTGTAACAGACAAAGCGCGCTCAGGGAACTTATGCTATATTACTGCGAAGAGTAAGAAGCATCTTCGAAGAAAATAGTACCCCCACCGATACCTTTCTTCGGTGCTCATTGTTATTATGAGACTTGTGCAATAGATTTTTTGTACTCATGAGTTCCGTTGTGTGCCGACCATGATTGAAAACAATAAGAGCGCTAGCTTTCGGCTTCACCCAGTCTGAGGTCCGGCTCGGTTGACCCGATCGTGACAATCGCAGAGGTGCTCCCTTTACTCCCTAGCCGAACAATCGGGAACGTAGGGGTAAGCACAGGAGCCAGGCAACCCAACTTGCAAATCGCTTAAGTCAATATGGTGCATATTGTGGCGTAATACACGAACAAGGAACGAAGCCGTACAAATATAATCATATGCAAGAGGAAAAAGCTTCATGAAGGAAGCCCCCAAGTAAACGGGGTATTTGAATTTGCGCGTCACAAACAAAGTTTGGACAAGGAAATTTTTACAAGCAACTTTTTTCCAAAAAGGTATAATGCTTGGCCGAGCCGAACACAAGTTAAAAATTTAAAACTTTGAGCATGAAGACAACTTAGCTGGCTAATTTGTTCGGTATTGATGACACGGTCCGAGCTTGATGCGGGAAAAGGTTACATCCCCAAGCCGGTCCCCAGGTGGCGGAGCAAAGAGCTCGACACTCCAAAGTGGTGACATAGCGCGGTCAATGCAGGACGGCAGGGTGATGCCGAAGTCCCCGGCATGCGGTAATGAAGTGTTGACGAAGCCCTCCGTCCAGCCGAGGTGACGCCAAAGGATATAGTCCGGCTGGATCATTTTCCTGTTCACAAAAAATAGTGCAAACCGGAGATAATAGTAATAATAATAATAAAAAATCGTTGCATAACAAATAATTTATGCAAAGTGAGTAATAAAAGAAATATGGCCTGGCGCTGAAGTCAATGTCGATGTAGGGCGGCGGCGTGATGCGGTAAAAGCATGGCAAGGCCTGAATTCACAGGTCGGTTTGAGTTCCGGATGCGGCGTTCGCCGGACTATGTACGGAAACTGACCGAACCACCATGCGACCATCGTTAATGCGGACACCATTTGATAGACCTGCGTACATATGATGGACAAACCAGAGTAATAATTCATTGGGAAAAATGAACCCAAACAAGTAAAAAATACTAGGATTAATAGCACCTGGCTTATTTGTTGCAGCAATCCAAAGAAAAGTGATTCCCAAAATTGGGACTCGATCCACACACCTATCGCCTGATGGGCGATAAAGCAACGGCATGGCGATGCTGGCAAAGGTTGGCTTGCCGAGGCAAAGCCCTCGGTCCAGCTAACGTGATGGAGCTGGTCGGCCAGCGATGCCGGAGTCTCCGGAGTAGGTTGATGAAGAGATGATGAAGCCCCCGGTCCAGCTAATGTGATGAAGCCTCAGTGTCAGCCGATGAGTCGAAGTAGGTCGGCATGATGGACACCAGCTTGAAAAAGCAACAGTGCGGCCCTGCCGATGCAGGTCGTGACGTGGTCGATGCCGGCTTGATGAAGCGACCGTGTGGCGATGCAGGTGTGCCCGCTCCGTGTAATCCGTGGGGCTGCGATGTTGGTGACGATTTATCCTTCACGATGCCGAACTATTGTTCGGCTAGCCAAGATGATGATCCGAAGAAATTGAGCTCGGCTCAACAAAGCGACGACGTGTCTAACGCAGGTCGGCCGCCGTGGAGTGATGTTGTCGGGCTGGTTTGACACCGGCGCGACGGTGAAGTTCGTATTGCAAGAATACTTTTAATACTACTGGGATGCGTTTGAGAATAAAACACAACAGCCCATACGAAAACTTCCTTCAAAAAGGATGTCCGAGATCCCGTTCATAAAGAAGATGAATTCGGGTCGGATTCGTTCTCGCGCAGAAAACAGATCCAAAAAGTGATGCACTGATCGGAAGTTTCCCGGAGTTTGGACGGTCGGATCAAGCTGAATTTTTGGCAGGTGGTAGATATGGGAATTCCGCAGCAAATCAACGGTTGGATCCTCCAAAGGACGTCTGAGCTAGATGCTGGATACCACGCCCTAAACTCGTCCGGATTCTCGTCCAGATTCAACAGGGCTCCGGTATATCGGAGATTGCCGGAGATTCCTCCATCGGAACTCGACGAAATTTTTGCAGGGTTGTTGTAGACTTAATTCCGCATAATTCCACCGAAGTAATCGTTTAAGAGACACTCAAGGAGGAGGTGGCGGAGGATACAAGTTTGCTGTCCAGAAAAACAGCACGGTCGCCTGAGGGCAATGTTGACGTTGAGCCCCCGAGCTCCATGGATGACTCCTCCATGATCTTGATAGAGATCGGAGTTGGTGTTGATGAAGGCCTTCATCCGAACATAACGATCGGAGGTAGGGCGCAGTCCCCGGTCAAGCCGAGGTGACCAGTCGAGCTGGTGACGAAGAAGCCCACGTCGCAGTTGACCTGCAGTCGAGCCATTGATCCTTTCGCCGATCACACAATGAAACTCTCAATAAAAGCACCAATGTCGGTGTCAAAACCGGCGGATCTCGGGTAGGGGGTCCCGAACTATGCGTCTTAGGATCAATGGTAACATGAGACAAGGGACACAATGTTTACCCAGGTTCGGGCCCTCTCGATGGAGGTAAAACCCTACGTCCTGCTAGATTAATATTGAAGGTATGGATAGTACAAGAGTTGATCTACCACGAGATCAGAGAGGCTAAACCCTAGAAGCTAGAGTATGGTATGATTGTTGTTGTATATCTATCGACTAGCCTGGCCCCGGTTTATATAATGCACCAGAGGCCTAGGATAACAAGAGTCCTAGCCGAATACGCCGGTGGGGGAGGAGTACTTGTCTTGATCGCCAAGTCTTCTTGATTCTTCCTTGTATGCGGCAGCTGTCCGGACTGGCCCATGAGTATATGACCATGGGGGTCCTCGGCCCAATCCAACTGATCGGGAGACGACGCGTTGAGTACCCCCTACTCCAGGACACCGTCACCAGCACCGGAGACAATAACACCCCGGACAGTGCCGAAGACAACCCCCTCCAGCAGGATTCAGCGTAGGAGGATGGAGAAGCCAGCCCTCATGAGAGAGCGGCAGACAGAGAGGCAGAGGACGATAATTACATGCCTCCCTCCGAAGACGAGGCAAGCCTCGACGACGATGAATTTGTCGTGCCTGAGGATCCCATCGAACAAGAGCGTTTCAAACGCAGGCTTATGGCCACGACAAGCAGCCTCAAGAAAAAGCAGCAACAGCTTAGAGCTGATCAAGACTTGCTAGCCGACAGATGGACTGAAGTCCTTGTGGCCGAAGAGTATGAACTTGAACGCCCCTCCAAGAGCTACCCAAAACGCAGGCTGCTACCCCGATTAGAGGAGGAAGCACCTAAACCTACATCACCAGCGCATAATGCGGCCGACCGGACACCTCGTGGCCGCGACAGAGAGGCCTCTCGGCCCTACACTCAAGCCGCACCCCGGCACCGCTCAAAAAATACCAAGGCACGGGAAAACGCGCCAGGCCTGCGGGATATACTTGAGGACAAGGCAAGGCAAACAAGATCGATCTACAGATCGCGTGGGCGCCCCACGATACGTGATGATAACCGTCACGCCGGATATGGCAATTACGGCCGGGCCGAACACAGTAGACAAAGCTCTTTTGAGCTACGTCAAGATATAGCCCAATATAGAGGCGCCACACACCCACTATGCTTCACAGACGAAGTGATGGATCATCAAATCCCTGAGGGTTTCAAACCCATAAACATTGAATCATATGATGGCACAACAGATCCTGCGGTCTGGATCGAGGACTATCTCCTTCATATCCATATGGCCCACGGTGATGATCTACATGCCATCAAATACCTCCCACTCAAGCTTAAAGGACCAGCGTGGCATTGGCTTAACAGCTTGCCAGCAGAGTCAATCAGTTGTTGGGAAGACCTGAAAGCCGCATTCCTCGACAATTTCCAGGGCACTTATGTGCGACCACCAGACGCCGATGACCTAAGCCACATAATTCAGCAGCCATAAGAATCGGCCAGACAATTCTGGACACGGTTCCTAACCAAGAAAAATCAAATCATCGACTGTCTGGATGCAGAGGCCCTTGCAGCCTTCAAACATAACATCCGCGACGAGTGGCTTGCCCGGCACCTAGGACAGGAAAAGCCGAAGTCCATGGCAGCCCTCACAACACTCATGACCCGCTTTTGCGCGGGAGAGGACAGCTGGCTAGCTCGTAGTAACAACATGACCAAGAGCCCTGGTAATTCGGATACCAAGGACAGCAACGGCAGGTCACGTCGCAACAAGCACAAGCGCCGCATTAATGGCGATAATACTGAGGATACGGCAGTCAATGCCAGATTCAGAGGCTCAAAACCCGGTCAGCGGAAAAAGCCATTCAAAAGAAATACTCCGGGCCCGTCCAATTTGGACTGAATACTCGATTGCTCATGCCAGATACACAGCACCCCCGAAAAGCCAGCCAATCACACCAACAGGGATTGTTGGGTGTTCAAGCAGGCAGGCAAGTTAACTGCCGAAAACAATGACAAGGGGCTACATAGCAATGACGAGGAGGAGACCCGGCCGCCAAACAATAGAGGACAGAAGGGTTTCCCCCCACAAGTGCGGACGGTAAACATGATATACGCAACCCACATACCCAAAAGGGAGCGGAAGCGTGCACTACGGGACGTATATTCGATGGAGCCAGTCGCCCCAAAGTTTAATCCGTGGTCCTCCTGCCCGATCACTTTTGATCGAAGGGACCACCCCACTAGCATCCGCCATGGCGGATTCGCCGCATTGGTTCTAGACCCAATCGTTGACGGATTTCACCTCACTAGAGTCCTGATGGACGGCGGCAGCAGCCTGAACCTGCTTTATCAGGATACAGTGTGCAAGATGGGCATAGACCCCTCAAGGATTAAACCCACAAAGACGACCTTCAAAGGCGTCATACCAGGTGTAGAGGCCAACTGTACAGGCTCAGTTACACTTGAAGTGGTCTTCGGATCCCCGGATAACTTCCGAAGCGAGGAGTTAATCTTCGACATAGTCCCGTTCCGCAGCGGCTATCACGCACTGCTCGAACGAACCGCATTTGCAAATTTCAATGCGGTGTCGCACTACGCATACCTCAAGCTCAAGATGCCAGGCCCTCGAGGAGTCATTACGGTCAACGGAAACACTGAACGCTCTCTCCGAACGGAGGAGCATACAGCGGCTCTCGCGGCGGAAGTACAAAGCAGCCTCTTAAGCCAATTCTATAGTCCAGATGTTAAGCGGCCGGACACCGTCAAGCGCGCCTGGAGTAACCTACAACAAGACCGTCTGGCACGTTCCGAGCACGCGTAGCAATGCGGCCCCAACCTCAGCCCTCGCGAAATTGCGAAACCAGTACTACACGTACATAATTACGCTCTGGAAATACCATGGGCATAGGGGGAGGGGCACGACCACGGCAGGCCCAGAATGCGGCTCAACCGCACCAGGGGCTCCCAATTGTGTCATTCTTCTTCTTTTTCTCTTACTTTCAGGACTCCTTTCTCAAGAAGCCCTGTCCAGCAGTAGAATTGCCGAACACACGATGCAACAGCCAGGGAAGCAGAAAGCTACGTCCTGTGTACATGTGGTCTCTATAACAAGCAATATACTTGTTTTACATATCATCCCGCAGCACGCTCATGGAGGGCGACATGTCAAATAGTCCCGTCCCTTGCTTATCGCATTATGTGTATCGTTCTGCTTTTACCGCAGCTTTTTTTAAACAATGCACATCTTTTGCCTATCATTGCATTCCTTTTTCTTATCTATATATGTTCACTTATGACATGTTGCATCCGTACGCTTTTGGTACGGCCAAATACACCAGGGGCTTAAGTACCCCAAAATATGGTGTGATAAGTCCGAACACTTTCACAAGTGCGGCACCCCGAACTTATAGCATTATATGCATCGGCTCCGAATCATGTCTTGGGTCAATAGTTGGGTTTGCCCGGCTCCCATGTTTTGGTACCTTACGTTCCATTATATCGGCTAAGGTAGCGTTGGGAGAACCACTGCGATTGTGCCCCAGTTGAGCTGGGTTGAACACCTCAGTGGAGAAAGCTAAAACTGACCGTCATGATAGGGTGAGAGCCGGTCGCTGTTCGAGAGGTTTCTTCGAGTCCCTAAATACTTATGCCGCTTAGAGCGAGGAGTCGGCTTTGTCCGGCCTAGGCGTGGATAGCACCCCGAACTCGGTCTTCTGAATACTAGGGGCTTCGCCGAAGTTTAAAATTATAGAATTCTATGGCTAAGTGAGAGTGTTCAAGCATTATAGTCCAGTTGCCTTGTATGTTGCGTTGAGCGCCTCCCTCGAAGGACCCAAGAATGGGAAAAAGAGCGCTCAAGTTTATCCCGAACACCCCAGCACTCGTGGCATGGGGGCAGAAGCCGACGACTCGCCATCTCTCAAATTTAATAAACGGCTGCATAGAAGGTAATATTTTAAATTCACAAGTGTTGCTTAGCGCATATGAACAAGTTTTCAAGCGTACAGGATAACAAATGCGAGTTTACTCAAAAATTACATCTTTGGAGCATTCACCCGCTATAAGGCGGGCACCCTTCAGGACGTTCTCATAATACATCTCAGGCTTGCGATACTCCCTGCCCGGCGGTGGAGCGTCCGTCACAAGCTTCTCAGCGTCCATCTTTCCCAGTGCACTTTAGCACGGGCAAGGGCCCTACGGGCACCTTCAATGCAGACGGAGCGCTTGACGACTTCAATCCATGGACAGGCGTCCACTAGCCGCCGCACCAGCCCGAAGTGGCTCCCAGGCATGGCCTCCTTCGGCCGCAGCCAAGCTATGAGGCCCTTCATGGCCTGTTCGGCCACCTTATGGAGCTCGACCAGCTGCTTCAGCTGGTCTCTCAAGGGCACCGGGTGTCCGACCTCAGCATACTGAGACCAGAACACCTTCTCCGCCGAGCTCCTTTCCTCGGCCCGGTAGAATGCGGCAGCGTCGGACACACTGTGGGGTAGATCTGCGAATGCTCCTGGAGAGCTCCGGATTTGGGTAAGTAACAAGTAATTCACTTTCACGTGCTTACTTTGCATGAAGAATGCCTTACCCGCCGCTATCTTCTTTATTGCCTCAATTTCCTGGAGGGCTTTTTGGGCTTCGGCCTTAGCGGCTTGGTGCTCTCAAGAGCCGAGGCGAGCTCGGACTCTCGAGTCTTCGAGTCACGCTCCAAACTCTCGTGTTTTTCCACGAGAGCCTGGAGCTCTTGCCGCACCTCCGCCACCCGCGCCTCCTGCTTCTCTCGCTCGGTGCGTTCCGCGGCTGCATTGCTTTCGGCCTTGGACACCGCTTCCTTCAGGGTCGCCACCTCGTTCGTGGCCCCTGCAATTCTCACGTTATTCCTGTAATTTTTTGCAACCACATATTTTATATACTTCCATAAGGTATTACTTACCTTCCTTGTCCTCGAGCTGCTTCTTGGCAAGGCCGAGCTCGTTCTCGGACCGCTCGAGGTTCTACTTCAATGCATTGACCTCCGCAGTCAGTGCGGCAGAGGTCAGCAGCGCAGCCTGCATTCCCATATTGACATGCTTATGTTAGACTCCTGCGTATATCTTTTTAGATCCTCAGTTTGGTTTTTCTTTCCGAACACCAAACTGAGCATCAGGGGCTACTATCTATGCGGTACTATTTTTACATATCTTAACTACATACCTCGAAGCCTGTTAGAAGGCTGGTACAAGCTTCAGTCAGCCCGCTCTTGGCGGACTGAACTTTTTGGATCACAACACGCATAACAGAGCGGTGCTCCTCGTCGATGGAGGCGCCGTTAAGCGCCTCCAGCAAATTATCCGGCGCCTCCGGTTGGACGGAGGTCACCGGCGTCACATTCTCGCCCTTCTTACGAAGGGGCCGCCCGCCGGACTCCGGAACCACTAAAGGTTCTGGTGCGGAGTCCAGCCCAGGGCCGAACTCAGAACCCTTTGGGGGTTGATCCCCCTCATGCCCAAAGTCCGGGAGGTTGCCCTGCGGCACCTCCGGAACCTCCTCCTCCTGGCTGGGCCCCTTTTGGGACCCCACCTCGGTGTCATCCGCAGCACGAGGAGAGGAGACGGCCGGAAGTGAAGTGCTATCCACGTCCGATGGCGCCAGGGAGCCGCTCGTTGAAGTGTCGAGCCCGTCCTTGGGCGGGCTGCAGGGTTATATTCGGCGTTAAGAGATTCTATGCAACAAATGAAGCACCATGAGTTATTCTAGTATCCGGACACTTACGAAGTCGCCAGGGGCTTAGCCCTCGGTGGCCACTCCTCTTCGCCGTCATCGGCGTTGGTGGAGTAGTCCGGATGAAGGGTCCTTCCCTTCTTGGACCCTCCGGCCTCCCCAGTTGGGGAGGCCTTCCTTTTCTTCTCTCCCCCCGCTGGGGGAGAGGCCTCTTTTTTCTCCTCCTCATCTTCACGGGAGGAGTCTGCCTCGGAGTCATCGGACGATGAGTCCGATAACACCTGACGTCGGGAACTCTTTCGGGTTCCCGTGGCCTTCTTCTTGGCCTTCTTCTTCGGCACCACATAAGGCACCGGAGCCAGCAGCCTCGTTAATTGGGCGTCCGTTGGGTCTTCTGGCAAGGGAGCCGAGCAGTTAACCAGCCCGGACTTCTTCTGCCAGGCCTGTCAAAGGTAAGGGAGTTTAGATCCCGCATAGAGTCAAACTATGAAAAATAAGTTTCCTGTAAAGGGTAAAATAGCTTACCTCACCGGCTTGATGCTGCGAGCTGAATCCGCAATCTTCGGTAGCGGATGTGGGAGCCTCGGCGCCCTTGAACAGCACCTTCCAGGCATCTTCGTACGTAGTATCGAAGAGCCTGCTCAAGGTTTGGTGCTGTGCCGGATCAAACTCCCACAAGCTGGAGGCCCGTTGTTGGCACGGGAGGATCCGGCGG
The DNA here is from genome assembly GCF_018294505.1 of Triticum aestivum. Classification (NCBI taxonomy): domain Eukaryota; kingdom Viridiplantae; phylum Streptophyta; class Magnoliopsida; order Poales; family Poaceae; genus Triticum; species Triticum aestivum. The sequence continues at coordinate 324,136,051 of NC_057795.1, forward strand.
ATGAGCATGACCTGGACTACGTTGACAAGCTTGATCTTCTTGTTCACAAGGTTTTTGACGCAGGTTTGGAGTCCGGTCAGCTCCTCCGAATTACCCCATGTCAGGCCCTTCTCTTTCCAGGAGGTGAGCCGTGTGGGGATGCCAGATCGGAACTCAGGGGTCGCTGCCCATTCAGGGTCACGCGGCTCGGTGATGTAGAACCACCCCGATTGCCACCCTTTGATGGTTTCCATGAAGGAGCCCTCGAGCCATGTGACGTTGGGCATCTTGCCCACCATGGCACCTCCACACTCCACCTGCTGGCCCCCCACTACCTTCGGCTTGACATTGAAGGTCTTCAATCATAAGCCAAAGTGGGGCTTGATGCGGAGGAAGGCCTCGCACACGACGATGAATGCCGAGATGTTGAGGATGAAGTTTGGAGCCAGATCGTGGAAATCCAGGCCGTAGTAGAACATGAGCCCCCGGACAAATGGGTGAAGTGGAAAGCCTAGTCCGCGGAGGAAGTGGGTGATAAACACCACCCTCTCATGGGGCCCTAGGGTGGGGATGAGCCGCCCCTTGTCGGGGAGCCGATGCGCGATGTCGCTGGACAAGTATCCGGCCTTTCGCAGTCTATTGATGTGCCCCTCCGTGACGGAGGAGGCCATCCACTTGCCTCCAGCTCCGGACATGGCTGGGAAAGGTTGAGGCGAGATGTGCGAACTTGGGCGCTGGAGCTCGAGTGCGCGGAAATGGATAAGCAAAGGAGGAAGAAGGCGTAGGTAAAAAGGTGGATCCTTATCCCCTTATATGGACGGACGAAACTATGCGTTCCCACCAGCCTGGTAAAACTCGCTTATCTCCCAAGCACCGTAATCAATGGCGCGGTTGGGTTACCCACGCCCGTATTGATGAGAATCCCGGAATAAGGGGACACGATCTCTGCTTTGACAAGACGTGCCAAGGAAACCGCCTCGCTAAACGCGCTGAGGTGGAACAGTAAAAATGATTTGAATAAAGGCTTGGCCGTGGTGTGATGTCACGCCCCGGAATACGTCCTCAGATTGAACTTGTGTAAATATTATTCTCTCTACGGTGGTATGTGGAACTTATTTTGCAGAGCCGGACACTATCCTTGTGTTCACAATCTTCTATGAAGTATTCAGAGGGGGAACCCGCCTTGCAATGCCGAGGAGGATTGACTCATCAAGTTTGATCAGAACTCCATGGATCTAGTGACGCAATAATTTTGAAAGAAGGCGTTGAGGGAGTCCCGGACTAGGGGGTGTCCGGATAGCCGAACTATCATCCTCGGCCGGACTCCTGGACTATGAAGATACAAGATTGAAGACTCCGTCCCGTGTCTAGATGGGACTTTCCTTGGCGTGGAAGGCAAGCTTGGTGATACGGATATGTAGATCTCCTATCATTGTAACTGACTCTGTGTAACCCTAACCCTCTTCGGTGTCTATATAAACCGGAGGGTTTTAGTCCGTAGGATGAACAACAATCATACCATAGGCTAGCTTTTAGGGTTTAGCCTCTCTGATCTCGTGGTAGATCTACTCTTGTACTACCCATATCATCAATATCAATCAAGCAGGAGTAGGGTTTTACCTCCATCGAGAGGGCCCGAACCTGGGTAAAAACATTGTGTCCCTTGTCTCCTATTACCATCCGCCTAGACGCACAGTTTGGGACCCTCTACCCGAGATCCGCCGGTTTTGACATCGACAGGCGTGAATGACAATCATACGTTCCAGAAACCTCAGAGGAGGGGACAATGCACAAGACAAATAAAGGGACGACGCACAACTGATAACTTGTGATTTGTTCATGTCATCAATTAAATATTATTGTTTGTGCAACCTTTTAAAAACTTTTAATTTGAAAGGCAATTGAAAAGTCCAAACGAGGAAAATGAAAAAGATGAAAGCTGATATATAAGAGTATCTACAACCGGATGCCTCATATCTGCCCCGAATGCCTGGGAGGCTTGCTCGTTCACTACCCGGACACGATTTTTCCATCCAATCAGACCTAATAAACGCAGCCCAAATGACTGGGCTGACCGGCAACCCCCATACCTAACCCATGGGGACGCCCGAACACGTCCAACACGTCGGACTGGCAGATGGGCCTGAGCTAAAACTTGTCGGTTCGAAGGGCCTCCTTCGGTTTACGTGAAGATGTATTCATGGTGGCGCTCCGGTCGCTGCCAGAGGGACCAAGTTTAATTATTTAAGCCAGACTATGAGGCAACCCTAGCCCCATCCCATCCTCACCCCTCCCGTACACGTCGTCGCTTCCCCTCCTCTATCTATTCCACTTCAAATCCAAGATCCGTCAACGCCGACATGGTCCGCAACAAGATTACCTACTATAAGTTGTTGACGCCTTAGCATCAGGAGGAGATCCGGGGGGAGATGTGCGTCGCAGAGGAAGCCTGCACCGCGTGTCTCGCCACACGCATTTGCGGCCTGCCTGCCTCCGGATAGTTTAGACGAGGAGGCGTCGGAGCACATGGAGGTGGAGGCGTCGGAGCAGCATGAGGAAGAGGAGGCACCGGTGCCGGAGCAAGCCGGATTCGAGATGGAAGACGCGCTCGCGGAGTTCGAGCTCGCCCAAGCAAAGGGGGCGGTGGAGCAGCAGGCCATCCTCGACTCCATCCACTCCGAGGCGTAGGTGGAGGACAACCGCCGCTTCCTTCGTGAGGCGGGCATGGAGCTTGAGGAGGCCTTCGCGTCTGAGAAGGACGTCGACTTGGCCCCATCGCTTCGTCCGACCATCAATGACCACGAGACTGGCAGCTCCGGCACGAACATCATCGACATATCCGATGACGAGTATGGATGCTCGTGTCGGAGTTGCCGATCTGCTCGAACATCACCGACATATGCGATGACGAGTAGTGTAGGTGCTCGCTATCGGCGGTTCCCGTGTAGATTATGGATGTTGCATACCTTTGTATGATAACGGAAATCGCCAAATGGAAAATGTGGTTGTGATGTGTGAAATATAGGGGGTGACCAGGCACCATCCGCGTATGCTTTTGCAGACGTTTGGGGGCTCAGGTTTGCTATTGTGGTTGTAGATGCTCTAACGACTCAGAGTTTACGGACCAGCCTTCAAATGCATATGTATTTTTTTGAACATTTTCAAATGCATATGTATGCTTTTATGGAGACCACATATGGGGACTCTTAACTCTACTAGAATTGGGATAAGCATCATCGGCTCTCGAGTGTAAATGCACTGATATGAAAAAATAGTTTAGTACTATCTCTGTATCGAAATACTTGTAGCTGGGGAAACTAGTACAAGTTCTCCCAACTACAAGTATTTTAGTACGGACGGAGTAATTGCCAAAAATGTTTTAAATTTTTTGTAACTTTTTTGAAAACGAACTTGGCCTGCTGTTCTACTCGCATAAAAAGTTTCACCAATGAATAACTTTGATGGTAGTTGAAAACAAAGTCAACAATATACAGTAGTACAAGTTATTTTTTACACATTTTATTTTTGAAATTTGTTTTTTTGCGGGTGGAAATTTGTTTTTTATTTGCCTTAAAGTCAAAGGGAGTTTTTTCTTCGAGGAACTTTTTATACAAGTTCAACAGAAGGTCAAATTTGTTTCAAAATTTGTTTCATTTTTTTTCGCAATTACTAGTTTCTTTTCTATATCACGTGCATATACGCCGAGAGCCAAAGGTATTTCCGGTTACAATTGCTCTTAGAAACACCTTTGGCCGGGAATACCCCGACACAACTGGTCCTCCGCTCGCCGGCGTGTTTCCTCCCGCGGCAACTCCTCCGCCCCACTGGTCGGCCGGCGAGCACGCCACTTCTACGGTCTGTTCGCTCATATTTACCCTCACCCCACCTTTGCCTCAACCTTGCAAGCTCTGCAAAGCGACTCGAATAGTTGAACTAAGCGGCGCCGGCAGAGTAACTGAGGTCGGCGTGCCAACTTCCCCGATCGGCCGTCCCGCCGGTGAGCTGCTACTTTTGGAAGGCTCCCATCCCCCCTACACACACACACAACTCTTGATTACACGAGAAACGGAACACTTCTCTAACCAGCACGCCCGTAGGGTGCTTGCGCAAATGCCACTTCGGCACATGCTTCTCCAAGCGCGGCAGCGCTGGCCTCAGCCGCCTCCAAAGCTCTCCCAGCTCCTGCATATCTTCCGCTCGCTCTCTATTCTACCATCTGGAGCCTCGGCCACACCGCCCTGCCACTCTCGTGCGCAAATTCAGCTGCCCCAAACCTTGCCTTGCTCCGATGCCAACCCACTTGGCGCGGGCTTCCACATTGACGTTGTTGACAACGACCTCTGGCCCGCTTCCTTCGGCTTCTCCTCGGATCCCACGCCGGGTGACCAATGTCTTGATACCTTCCAAGAACATGGAGAAGAACACATGCACGATTCGGATGATGAGATAGATGACATGAGGCACCGCAAGCAGCTGTTCTACAAGCTGGACAGGGGGTCCAAGGAGTTTGAGGAATATAACTTGCCCTTGCGCCGCAGATGGAAGAGAGATAAACCCAATGCCAATAATCCATCCGATTGCGAGAAGGTGGAACCTGACAAGCCAGCTCGTTTGAAGGTCCCAAAGCTGAAAGCAGAGCCTGCAGTGCATAAGGATGACATAGTTGAGTTGAAGAGGGACCGAGTCCCAACTTTTAACCAGATGACTGATCCTTACCACCACCCTTTCTGCCTGGACATACATGTCTCCAAGGGGTCGGTACGTGCTTGCTTCGTTCACCGAGTGACCAGCAGGGTTGTGTCGGTCGCCCACTCCATATCAAAGGACATGAAGTTTGATCTGGGTTCAAGGAAGGGTATCAAGGCATGTGTGGCGGTTGGGGCATTACTTGCGAAGCGTGCGATAGAGGATGATATTCACAATGCAATTTATACACCGAGAAAAGGGGACAAAATTGAAGGAAAGATTGAGGTTGTGTTGCGTGGAATAATTGAGAATGGAGTCGATGTGAAGGTGAAACTCAAACAAAGGAGGAAGCTAACAAAGGTATGTCATGATTATTTATTATTCTGTTCCCCTTGTTTGATGATGCCTTTGAATTTTCTAATATACAATATATTTCAATCTTCTCAGCACATTACATGTGGAAGTAATTTGAAAATATTTGGTTGATACCAAGCGTGTGAATTTATATAGAGCAGAACTAATCTATGGGTTCTTGGGAAACTACATAGAAACATCTCTGTAGTGTATGTTTTATTTTTGCAGTGAAGTTGTATTATTTACGTAGACAAGAGTACTTTCTGAAACCTGGTAGTATGGCGATCTTTACATATTTATAGATCTCATGTTGTTATTTTGGCAAGCTGTTAGAAGCAAAGATACTTTAGTTTTTCTTTCGAATGAACAAGTTCATCATGTTGTTTGCCATTTGAAAATGTTTCAGCGCAGAGAGGCAAAATCTTCAGGACATTGTGGTATTAAAACCATGCACTCATCTTATCTCATATAGCAGTATATATGCAATATTGCAGTGCAGTGCAGTGGGACTCTGGTATTTTCACGAGCCTGTCTGTCTTAGTTAAAAACGTTTAGTTTGAACAATGATGCCTAAGCTAAAAACAAATCAATTCCATTCCATCTTTACAGGCTGGATCAATTAGAGTGAAATCCCATGATGGCACATCCACCACTTATAAACGCTACTGTTGTAACAAACAATGCTTGACCTCACTGTTTTGACCTTCACTTGCAGAATGCGCCGGTGATGCAACAGGGCGGCGAGTCTCGGTGACAGCTCAACGGTTGGCCAGCATATATAACCCCTTGATGGCATGAACCCAATGCTGCAGGATCCATTTTATGTCATCTTGGAAGACAAACCATGAGATGTAGAACAGCTAAAGGGTATCTGGGCATCCTGTTTCAGATCTTAGCATTTGTGCCCCCAGGAACTCGCTGCTCTGCCTCGCTGTCTATACTCTGCAGTTTGTGACAAGCCTCCAGTTCCGTGTGTCTTGTCTTTGGCCTGCTTCATGGCATCAGCAGCATTCGAAATTGGAGTGCACATTACATGGCGCAGTTTGGTAGATGCCTGCGCTTTGTGGTAGGATTCTACCGGCTTTTCGCCTTGTAGTGTTGTTCTTTTTACATTCTCGCTTGCTCAAGTTCAGAGATGTAACTGAGATCCCGGCCTGTACCTGACTTTTTTCTATCTTGGAATGAACTCCATTTGCACCAGTTCCCGTAGCAAAATTATATTGGGGAGTCTAACACATTATAAGTTTTCTACTTTCTCCTATGAGTAATCGAATAACTTTCAATCTTGTACTAGTAGGATCCAAAACGCGATGACATTGTAATCATATATTCTGCCATGCTTCTGGTTATGAAGCGAAATGTTTGTGCCGAACTCCTCCTGTGTGTATTTTGCAGTCAGTCATCATCACCGGTGGGAGCTGTGATACTGAGAAAACCCACCCAAACCCTCCCCTAACAAACACCACTCCATGCCGCTCCGCACGCTGCTCCGGCACCTCGCGGCCGGCCAGTTCGCGCGCCTGCAGGCGCTCACCGGCGCGGCCACGGCGCCGGCCGCGCACCGCGTCCTCCACCTCCTCCTCCGCACCGCGCCGGTCCCTCCCCTCCCCGACCTCGTCTCCCTCGCGCGCTGGTCCCGCTCCCACTTCCGCGCGCCTCTTCCGCTCCAGCTCCACGCGCTGCTGCTCGCCCGCCTCGCCTCCCACGGCCTCCACCCGCTGCTCCGCTCCGAGCTCCACACCCTCACCGCCGCCCGCCTCCACTCCCCCGCGTCCATCCTCCGCGCCCTCCCCGCGTCTTCCCCCGCCGCCGCGCCGCTCATCGCCGACATGCTCGTCCTCGCGCTCGCCAGGGCCTCCCAGCCCTTGGCGGCGTACGAGGCCTTCCTCCTCGTCGGCGACAACCACCCGCGCCACCGCCCCTCCGCCTTCTCGGTGAACAGCCTGCTCTCCGCCCTTTTCGCCGCGGGGCGGGTCGACCTCGCCGAGCGGGCTTTCAAGGCGGCGCTCCGGCGGCGCGTGTCGCCGGACCTTTTCACCTTCAACATCGTCATCTCCGGGCTCTGCAAGGCTGGGCAGCTTCGCAAGGCCGGCGATGTCGCCAAGGACATCAGGGCGTGGGGGTTGACCCCCTCTGTGGCCACCTATAATACTCTCATCGACGGCTACTGCAAGAAGGGTCGTGTCGGGAGGATGTACCACATCGATGCGCTTTTGAAGGAGATGGTCGAGGCTGGAATCTCGCCCAATGTTGTTACATTCAATGTGCTGGTTACTGGGTATTGCCAGGACTCGAACACTGCTGCTGCGGTGAGAGTCTTTGAGGAGATGAAGCAGCAAGGGATTGCGCCCAGCATGGGGACATACAATGCACTTGTTTGGGGTCTCTGCAGTGAGGGGAAGGTAGAGGAAGGGGTGAAGCTGGTGGATGAGATGCAGGATCTGGGGCTGCCGCCTAATGTGGCCACCCTGAATAGTGTGCTGAATGGGTTTTGCAAAAAGGGCATAATGGTAGATGCTGAGAATTGGGTTGATGGTATGGCACAGTGGAATGTCGAACCTAATGTGGTTACTTACAATACCTTGATTGATGGATATCGCCGGCTCGGCAAAATGAAGGATGCGGCGGCGGTGAAGGAGGCAATGGCAGGGAAGGGGATTAGTCCAAATGTCAGAACATACAATTGCCTAATAGCTGGGTTTGACCAGAGTGGGGATTGGAGGAGTGTTTCTGGTCTTCTCGATGAGATGAAGGAGAAAGGTGTTAGAGCTGATATTGTTACTTACAATACACTTATTGGTGCCCTGTGCTGCAAAGGGGAAATACGTAAAGCTGTAAAGCTCTTGGATGAAATGTTGATGGTTGGTTTGGAACCAGAGCATCGGACTTACAACAACATAATAAATGGGTACTGTGAGAAGGGGAACATTAAGTCTGCCTATGAAATTAGGACCAGGATGGAGAAAGGTAGGAAACGGGCAAATGTGGTCACATACAATGTGTTCATCAAGCACCTTTGTAGAATGGGGAAGATGGAGGAGGCTAATGAGCTCCTGAATGAGATGTTGGAGAAAGGTCTCGTTCCAAATAAGGTCACCTATGAAACAATCAAGGAGGGAATGATGGAGAAAGGTTACGTTCCTGATGTAAGAGGACTTACTTGCTCAGAAGCCTCTCAAAATCTGACATCCTGAAACGCTTGGTATGTTCTAGTGATGTACCAACATAGCTTTTCTATACCTACTTATACCTAGCAAACAAAGCGAGTAAACGGCAAGTTGGATTGTTGTTGAAATGAGAAATTTGCGATCACTAATTCTGCTAGGTCATAGTTTACCAGCTGCCTTTGGGTTTGGATGTGATCATTTGGTCCTTAGGTGGTATAACCTAGGAGTTACTCTGTTCTTTGGTATAGTTCAGCCATTAACATCGTTCTCGATCCAACTACCTTTCAGCCAGTTCACAGTTTTAACTTTTACTGGTTGGTGTTTTCTTGGATCCAGTCATTTTGGTGTGCACAACGTGTTCCACATTGAAGGAAGTAAACAGAAGCGAACCAGGCAAACTTCAGCATCTGTTTATGCATGCTTAGTAGTGGTAATGTCATACTAGCATTCATTTTGGCTTTCAGAGTACTTACCATGACAGTATGACACTCCCCTATGCTTCCTATTTAGCAACACACAGGAAATGAAGACCGGAAGCAAACACATGTGCAACTCTATCTGACAGATCCATGAATCTGAAAGTGCTCACCTAGGACTGCGCCTCCTGGACACTACACTGATCTGTTACTGTATAGCCTACGTTTAAAGGATTCCTTTAAATAATGGGAAAAATGTTAGTGTATTTACCTTAAGGTTAGGAACCACTTTATTTGGTTCATATATAAGGGCGACAAAAAATCTGATGAAATTTCCTCACTTGTCCTTGAGTAGAAGACTGGTCGTATTTCCCAAGAATAGAAGTAATATTCACGGTCCCGAGTAGTCACACAAATGAAATGCAACCAGGAGTACACACCCTGATGGTGGAAACAAGATTTGGGGTTTCCATCTCCCCTGTGAGTCAGTCCTATGAGGTGCAGCAAAATGTTTGTCACCCAAATAATGAATCTGAAAACAACACGTGCATATCGAGGCTTATGCACACCTTTTCTCCAATAATATTGTTTGTCTTGCTGATGGTTCTAACCAGCAAGGGGGTATTGCATATTGTACTGTTGCTCAGCAGATGTTTGAGCCCCAACGTTGATGGTAGATTTAGGGTTCCAAATCATTTCGAGGTTGTAGAAATCTCACGTGAGAAATGGGAATAAGTAGTACTCCCTCCGTTCACTTTTGTAAGTTGTTTCAGACAACACAAAATAGGCTGTTTTGCACATTGTCTAAAATGTCTTCAAGCTCTTATAAAAGTGAACGGAGGGAGTAATTCCTTTGCAAAGCACCACCACTGGCTTATCAGCATCTTGTAAATTTGCCTGCTTTACCAGGAACTCTTTTTTGTAGTCTAATGCTTTTACTGGTATAGGTACCTGCTGTACAGCCTTCAGCTTGTGTGTCCGTGCAATTATTCTCAAGTGACATACCATGCAATAGACCTCCTCTGCTCTTGTGATCTGAATGTACAAAAGCTCAGTACTTACAGTAAAGTTTGACCCTTCACTGTTTGTTTACTACCCGTTTTGCAATCTGGGTGGGCAAGGGTTCTGATTGGATTTCGGAGAGTGCTGGACGGGTAGATGCCATTGTCAGCAACAACAGCAATAAAAAGGAAAGAGAAAGTATAACTAAACAGATTATATGCTTATCTGCCATCTGTTGGGAGGACAAGAAACAATATGGTTTCAGACAGGGCTGCACGTAGGGTTGAAATACAGGCGTATAGTTTCGACATGATCTGGAGCCAAATCAGGGCAAATTGAAATGCTGAAAGAAAATTTACTATTTGGTCGGAGTTAAATCCAGATTCGAGTAGCTATCTGCCGGATACGGATATTTCCTGGATTTGCCCGGTGGTTTCCTGAATTTGAAAGCCAAAGGTACAATACATTTCATCCTTGTCTTTTTTATGTGCAAATCATATTAGGATATGAGGAGTGCTTCCATGCTCTTCCAAAATTAGATTGCAAGGGCAAATTTGTTATTACAGTAAGTTCTGATGCCCAAGTCCCACGATCTTCTGCTTTGTTCTCCGACCGGCCTCTCCTCCAGTGGCGCCTCGCCATGATCCACCTCCAGCAGCCTAGCGTGAAATCGATCTAGCGTGCCACTGCAGCTCCCTTCCGTGTTGCTTCAACCAGGCGGACTATGCACCGCCCAGCCAGTCGATGCCTGTATCGACGACCTCTTTGCGCTTATGGCACTCATGGAGCAGATTGATAGATTGAGTGGCTCGTCGTGTCACTGCTGGCTTTATTGCTAAGTACCCCCTCTGTACCAAAATGTAAAACGTTTTCTTTAAAGGAACACAGATGTGTTCTGTTAAACTGGTGTCCTGGGCATATAACCAGCACACTGGTTTAGTACAAACTGTGGTAGATGGCCAATCCAGACCTCACGATCGCCATCCCCTAACAGAGCGCCACGCGCAGCTAGTTCATGAACTACAACATTACATGATCTTGGTACAATGGATATTCTAATTTTATCCAAACTAATACATAACATGGCTTTTATTTCTCTAAATAGAACACCTGGCGGCGCTAGATCATAATTGCTTGATGTAATAGCATTCTTCAGTACAGCCGAATCTATTTTCAGAATCACCTGATTACACCCCATTGATGAGGTGATTTGCACCGCTTTGGAGAAGAGCTCGAGCTTCAGCTTGAAGAGCACTGCCGACTTCTTGAAGATGACCTAGTCCAGCTGCCACTGCTACTCCTCGATCATTCCTGACTATAAAGCTCCAACCACCTGAAAAGGATTGTTCCCTAAACGCCCCATCTATATAGATCTTCAAAAAATTATGTGTCGGTCAGACCATTGCAGCTGCATCTTATTACTTGGTGTTAGTTTCTTTACCTACATGTTCTTGTATTCCAAAACATGAACTGTGACTGAGGTAATTATCTCATCTGATGTTCTTGGTTTTTCTCCCCGGTTTGCTTTATTCCTTTTCGCTCACCAGATCCAGAGCAAACAACAAGCTGTGAGCCTCTTGTCTTCGTTTAGATTGAATATTTTTTGTAGGAGAGATGGGTCGCTTGGGCATCCAACAATTAACTCTCTTGTGTCCTTTTGAAGTCCTCTCCAGATTGGTTTAACTAATTTGTGTTTGCAAAAATGTGGCGTCCATCTCCAGAGCTCAGCGACAAACGGTGAAGGAAATTTGGCTTCCCTTACAATCTTGCTAATTCATTATCGCACACTGTTCATCTTCGTCGCCTCCGGAAATAGTGTGCGCTGAGCGTATTGTGTGTTGCGCTATGATTGGCCGGAACTCCAGGCACGCGGATCACGCGTGTGCATCGTAGGATGTGCTGCGATTGAACGACAATCCACGTCCCTAACATCACACCCGTGCAGCTGTAGTTGGATTGGATTTATATGTGCTAAATGCCTAGAAAATGTTCATAATCCCCTAAATATGGTAAATGAGCCTGGAAAGTGTCAAATTTGAACACGATGATTTGCAAGGTGTATGTTCATCATAGAAAAAAACTCAAGGACAAAGAACAAAGAAAATTTGGATTTCCCTTCAATTTTGGTGATTTCCTCCTCGAAACCATGAAACTTTCTCGGCAGTGGTTCAATTTATGAAGGGTGTGCATGACGACATAAGCCAAACCTTCTCAAATTTTTACAAGGGCACGGTGAGGCCATACCATGGCACCATGCCAAACGTCATGTATTTCAAGCATGTATTTTATTTTGCTATAGTTGAAAAATCAATAAACGACGCGTTTGTGGTTGAATATTGCCACACATTTCCTTGAAATCTCTGCCCACTCCTTGTAAAAGGCATGAGAATTTACTAAATAGCACGAGTATGGTTTTCCAGACCGTTCTTGTGCACCTTTTCATGCACCGATTGTTTGAATTTGAATTATGTGCATTAATGCTTGGAAAATGCACATAATCCCCTAAATATGGTAAATGAGCCCGGGAAAAATGTCAAATTTGAACACGTTGCATTGGAGGGGGTATATTGATTGTTGAAAAAAATTGAATGACAAACTAGGATGAAAATTTGGATTGCCCTTCAATTTGGTGATTCCCCCCAAGAAACCATGAAACTTCCTTGGTGATGATTCGATGTACGAAAGGCGTGCATGACGATATAAGCCAAACCTACTCAACTTTTTACCAGGGCACGGTGAGGCCATACCATGGCACCATGCCAGGCGTCATGTTTCAGGCATGTATTTCATTTTTCTATAGTTGAAAACCAATAAATGACGCATTTGTGGTTGGCTATTACCACACATTTCTTTAAAATATCTTCACATTGCTTGTAAAAGACATGAGAATTTACTAAATAGCACGAGCATGGTTTTTCAGACCGTTCTTGTGACCTTCTCATGCACCGATTGTTCGAATTTGAATTATGTGCATTAATGTCTAGAAAATGCACACAATCCCCCAAATATGATAAATGAGCCCGAATAAATGCCAAATTTGAACACGTTGCATTGGAGGGGGTATGTCGATCATAGAAAAAACTGAATGACAAACTAGGAAGGAAAATTGGACCCCCCTTCAATCTCGGTGATTTACCATCGCACACGATTCATCTCCGTCGCCTCTGTGAACCGTGTGTGTTCACACAAACATTCAAAAGGAAAAAAGAAAACCCTCACCTCCTGCCCACTTCGTCCCCACCTACTCGCCGCGGAATCATCCGCAACTCTGCACCTCATCAACTTCTATCGCGGCAGCCACCCTAAGCTCGACGGCTATCGTCGGCGGGCGGAGGTCGCGCTCCAAACGACACGAGATTTCGCCCCTACCGCTTGCCGCCGCCTATCCGCACCGACTTGCACCGACATTCTAGACTCTGGTCGATTGGGGTTTTCTGCGGGATTGGGCCGAAGATTTTTATCGTGGAGAAGGTAATCAATTTAGTGAAATATTCACTCATCTCTTATCGCAGTCCGTCCGTCGCTGTTAACCAACTGGCGGAAATCGCCGTGGATTCATTTTTCTTCTAGCTGATTCGAGGGTTTTCATTCATGTGTCCATAGTGCGGGCACAAATCGGGCAAGTGTGGCCGCGGCAAGTCGGAAACGAAGTTCTATCTCACCATTCCGGATGACTTTAGTGAGCGCTCGGTATGTTCAGTCTCACCATACCACAGTCGGCATGGCCTAAATTTGTGAACATATACCGTCTATTGCTACATTTGGATAAAATGTACGTCTATTGCTACATTTGGATAAAATGTACGGTGCCACATGCGGCCTAGACGTCGAAGCTGATTTTCCCTGTATTAGGCAAATTAATGATGTATTATTCACTCAGTTACTCTCATATTTGCATCAAATCTTTGTTACATTATCTATTTTTAATTATATATTTTTGTACTTTGATTTCAGCTATATATTATTATATTCTATCAGTTACTCCCATATTTGCATCTTGCTCTGTTATTTTAATATATCTAATTTATAATCTTAATTTTTATTTCAAGTAGTACATCCCTTGCTTTGCAAAAACACGAGTAGAAGAAAATTTTGGGCTTTACTTTGTTGATGACTCTATGGATGTCATATTGACAACGCGACATGGATTTACAATGACAGTTAGCATAAAACTTGATAAAGATGGTCAGTCCTATTTTGATACGGACATTTGGAGAAAAATTTCTAAATTTTATGAACTGAAAGCTGGCAATAAAATTCTAGTGCGTGCACCACAACCTGATCTAATTAACATGGATGTTTATTTCCCCAATGTCATCAGCCGATCAAAGTCCGATCGAGGGTTAGTGTTCTTTCAACTTTCTCCATACCGGCATATTACTTAGCAAAATCAGGCTATTTGTTCTAACTAACTGATCACTATTTAAGCAGCCAATTGTGATTTCATTTTCTGACTCCGTTCCTAGGCAATAACAAATTCTATTTACCAATTTATGTGCACTATATATTCTTCTGCCATGTTTCGGATATGTTGGATGCATAGTAATAATCTGTATGTTACTCAGCGTACCAAATTTCACTGGAAAGACTTGAAGCACGTCATAAAATTTGTTGATAATTTGACAAAGATAGCACAACGTATGAACGCTGGATTTTGGATGGGATTAATTATACCTATGGTGCACACATTGAACAAGACCAATTGTGTGCACAAAATGCTGTTACAGTCTTATTTTTACGTTGATGTTCATAAACTATATATATATATATATATATATATATATATATATCTTTAATGATACGTTACAATTGGTTTTTATTCTACATTTCAACAGAAATTGCCTGTTGCAGCTATTCCTGAATTGATTTCCCGACGTGGTCGAATTACACTTGTGCCTGCTAATAACGCCAAAGTGATTGTAAGATACTGCATTTCCGCGGAAATGGAACCATTCAAATTAGCAAGTTCTCGCTTGTCGTGGCAATGCATTCATATTAGAAAATTAGAGACATTGTTCTACTCATACTATACCAAGGTACAGGAGGGTTCTTCTTTTTCATTGACAAGATGCCGAGTCGCCGTGATCAAGCTGCTTTCAGCGGATAGCTGTGGTTGTTGGCCCTCAGCCTCTTAAAATGTGCTAGTTGTTACTATGTTAAGTATGTAGATATGGATCATATGGTTGTTGGCCCTCAACCTCTTCAAATGTGTAGCCGTTACTATATTAAGTATGTAGATATGGACCATATGGTTGTCAAAACCGTGTTACAAAGATCCTCTTTTGTCGAATAGTGTAATATATATATATATATGTTACTCAAATGTTGTTAGCCAAGTTCTTAAATTTTCATGAGAAGTATTAGTATCGTACACAGTTCATTCAATTTAAGCGTGTGCCCGGTAGAGTAGAGGATGACCATGTTTTCGACGTGGCGATCAACACCGATGTCGAGAAGGCATTTGCATATTAATTGTCCAAATTGCAAATTCAGATAATATACAGACTGACCAACCCATACAATTGACATATTTGACATGCATGAAGAAATCAATTGAGTATATATTGCTAATTTACAAGAATATAACGAACCGCGCGCGCACAAAAGAGCTACACTGTGCACCTGATGGGAACCCAGCACACACAGTAGTCATCGTCCATCAGCATGTCGATCATGGGCTCAGTGGGAGTGGAGGCCACCAAGTCGATGACCTACACACCATGATCGATTGAGGCTGGGGCAGACTCGATAATGGGAATCACCGATACCGCCTCGAGCGCAGCTCACCAGGGCTCCCGCGACCGCCGGGTCTGCCCCGGCGACGTCCGGCGAGACGATGTTGGCTCTCGCCAGGCTGCCGTGACGGCCCCCAGGCATGCCCCAACGACGTCCGGTGCTGCGCCCTTCTCCACCTGGGACATAAGCCTGCGCCTCGTGCGGCAGCCGCCACTGCCGCAGTTGTCCTTGCGTCATCGAGGTCCCTCCTCCACCGCACTCTGCGCCGAGCCAGCAGTCGCCCGTTTGCTATCCCTGTCTGCTTTTAGGACAACCCTGGCTAACCGGGCGACTTGCTCGTACCGTATTTCCTGCTTCCTCTGGCCTTCATCGGGAGAGGTGGCGACATGGTTGTCGACCACCAAGCCGACCATCGTGCCTTCAGCCTCGATTCCGCCGTCGTGCGGCTCCATACCGTCGTCGGTCATTGGGTTTATGCCGGTATGTGTGGGTAACTAGCTAGCAACTGGATCAATAGCGAGTCGCCACCGGCGACCATTGATGTGGTTATTTACAGCTAGGAGCTGGCTAGGGGATTGGGGATTTTACAATTCACCCCTGTGGAGCGCGGGAAGCCTTCGATGGAGCGCGGGAAGACTAAGTGGAGCACACAACCTGACAACCTTATGTGGTGTCACGTGTTATCGCACACGCGTTACCATAAGGAAACGTATGTGTAACTTACTAATCATCACACACGAGTACTCGCACACGCATCCTGTGCGATACTCCTAGCCACCACAAGCAACTAGTTTGCATTTTTCAAAGTTTTTTGTACACACAGAATCGCACATGAATTAACTGTAGTAACCGTCTGTGTTATATTTTCTCATCGCAAACAATTCATCTGAGTGGGTTGTTTGCCATGTATCACACACATCTTGTTTACACAAATCGTTTGTGTTCTTTTGGCTCATCGCAAATATTTCATCTATGTGAACTGTATTCCGCATATCACACACATCTTGTTAAGTTGAACCATTTCTGTTGTGTTCCCTAATCGAAAACAGTTCGTCTGAATGAACCATATGACGTATATCACGCACACTTTGATCAGTCTAAACGTTTCTATTGCATTCCCTAACAGGAAACAGTACATCAGAGCGAACTGTATGCCGTATATCGCACAGACCTTTGATATGGATGCCCATTTCTGTTGTTCTATCTCATCGCAAACAGTTCGTATGGATCAACCATATGCCCTACATTGCACACGCAAGTAAAATCTGAATCGTGTTTGATGTATCCACCATGGAAAATGTTTTGCATCTTTTTTGACGGTTTTTTATATCACCGTTTGCGATTAATACATTGCACACAGTTTGGTCAAAGGGTCTCTGATCATATTGTCGTGTTAGCAGCATCCTGCAGTAGTGATGCCCTGGAGGACTGACATGGTGCTTACCTCGACAGCAGCAAAGAGCGACGGGGACCACGGGCTTCCATCACGTGCTGGCCTAAGAGAGCGCGCGCAGCTATAGGAGTGCTTGGTGCCATCAGGCTCGGATAGCGCGCCAATAGGAGAGCCTTGACGGCGTCGACCTCCGCTGGAAGTACCATTGCAGTGCTCCTGACAACGCCCGAATGGCATGTCCTCGCGGGCGGCCCCACCCGAGCGGCAGTAGAGGAGAGCGCCCAGCCACCCCGGGCCAAGGCGGCTGCAACGACGACGCCTGCCGCGGTCATGGTCGGTGATATGTCTCCAACGTATCTATAATTTTTGATTGTTCAATGCTGTTATATTATCATTCTTTGATGTTTTATATTCATTTACTAGCAACTTTATATCATTTTTGTGACCAACCTATTGACATAGTGTCCAGTGCCAGTTGTTATTTTTTTCCTTGATTTTTACTTCACAGAAAATCAATACCAAACAAAGTCCAAATGCCACGAAACTTTTTGGAGAATTTTTTCTACCCAGAAGACACCTAGGAGGCCCAAGAAGTGCACGAGAGGGGTCCTTTGAGACCACGCACCCCCTCCACCGACCTCTGCATGTATAAATACTCTAAAATCCCAAAGAACCTAGAGGAGTCAATGAAACACAATTCCAGCCGCTGTAAGTTCCACAACCACGAGATCCAATCTAGAGGCCTTCTCTGGCGCTCTACCGGAGGGGTCAACGATCACAGAGAGGGTTCTTCATCATCACCCTTGTCCCTCCGATGATGCGTGAGTAGTTTACCACGGACCTACGGGTCCGTAGGTAGTAGCTAGATGTCTTCTTCTCTCTTTTTGATCTTCAATACAATGTTCTCCTCGATGTTCTTGGACATCTATTTGATGTAATCACTTTTTGCAGTGTGTTTGTTGGGATCCAATGAATTGTGAGTTTATGATCAGATCTATCCATGAATATTATTTGAGTCATTGTTGAACTGTTTTATGCATGATTGTTATAGCCTCGAATTTCTTCTCCGAAACTTTGGTTTGGTCTAGCCAACTAGATTAATTTTTCTTGCAATGGGCAGAGGTGCTTTGTGATGGGTTCGATCTTGCGGTTCTCAATCTCAGTGACAGAAGGATACATGACACGCATGTATCGTTGACATTAAGGATAAAAAGATGGGGGTCTATTCCTACATGAAGAGATCTTGTCTACATATGTCATCGTTCTTAATGCATTACTCTGTTTATCCATGAACTTAATACACTCTAGATGCATGCTGGATAGCGGTCGATGTGTGGAGTACTAGTAGTAGATGTAGGCAGGAGTCGGTCTACTAATCTTGGACGTGATACCTATATACATGATCATTGCCTTGGATATCGTCATAATTATTTGCCTTTTTTGTCAATTGCCCAACAGTAATTTGTTTACCCACCGTATGCTATTTTCTCGAGAGAAGCCTCTAGTGAAATCTACGGCCTCCGGGTCTATTTCCTATCATATTAAAAACCAAAATACCTTGCTGCACTTTTTCTTTATTTATTTTATTTTGTGTTTTGCAAGATCTATTTATCAAATCTCATACAATTTAATCAATCGCAATACCGAGGAGGGATTGACAACCCCTCTTATGCGTTGGGTTGCTAGTATTTGTTATTTGTGTGCAGGTGCTGTTTACATAGTGTTCCTTGGTTCTCCTACTAGATTGATAACCTTGGTTTCATAACTGAGGGAAATACTTACCGTTGTTGTGCTGCATCATCCTCTCCTCTTCGGGGAATTACCAACGCAAATACAAGCAATCCGGAAGAATTTCTGGCGCCGTTGCCGGGGAGACATCATCAAAATCTATCAAGTACCCAATCACAAATCTCATGTCCTTGCAATTACTTTATTTTCCATTTGGCTCTCGTTTTCATCTCCCCCCATTTCTAAGATGTTTTAGCAAAACTACAAAAATATTTTTCGTTTGGCTTTTCCTCGCTCGATCTTTTGTTTGCTTGTGTTCTTGTTTGCGTAGTCACAATGTCTCAAGAAACTACCAAATTGTGTGATTTTTCCAATACTAATAATAATGATTTTATTAGTACTCCGATTGCTCCTCCCGCCACTAGTGCGGAGTCTTATGATATTAATGCCACTTTGTTGAATCTTGTTATGAAAAAGTAATTTTTTGGTAGTCCTAATGAGGGTGTCGCGTCCCATCTAAACACTTTCGTTGAATTGTGTGATATGCAAAAGAAAAAAAATATGGACAATGATATTGTGAAATTCAAATTATTTCCTTTCTCCTTGCGGGATCGTGCAAAGATTTGGTTTTCATCTTGGCCTCGTAATAGTATTGATTCTTGGGATAAGTGCAAAGATTATTTTATTACTAAGTATTTTCTGCCCGCGAAAATTATTTCCCTTAGAAATCAAATCATGAATTTCAAGCAACTTGAGCATGAACATGTTGCGCAATCTTGGGAAAGAATGAAATTAATGCTAAGAAATTGTCCTACTCATGGTTTAAATCTATGGATGATTATACAAAAAAAATTATGCGGGATTGAATTTTGTCTCTAGAAACTTTTAGATTCCGCAGCGGGTGGTACTTTTATCGATGCTTTGGGTGAAGCTACTAAACTGCTTGATAATATTATGGCTAATTATTCACAATGGCATACCGAAAAGCACATACTAGTAAAAAAGTTAATTCGGTTGAAGAAATTAGTAATTTGAGTAAAAAGGTTGATGCACTTATGAAATTGGTTGCTAGTAAAAATGTTGCTATTGATCTTAATGATGTTTCTTTGTCTACTTTTGATTGAGCAAAATAGTGATCCCATAGATGTGAATTTTCTCTCTCGAAACAATTTTAATAACAATGTTTATTGAAGTAATTTCAATCCTAGGCCTTTTCCTGGAAATTCCTCTAATAATTATGGCAATTCCTATGGTAATTTTTCTGATAATAATAATAGGATGCCCTCTGATCTTGAGAGTAATATTAAAGAATTTATCAATGCTCAAAAAGTTTTCAACACTAGATAAAAGAAATTTTGAATAAGATTGATGATATGTCTAGAAGCATTGATATAATTTCTCATGATGTAGAAAATCTCAAGATTAAAATCTTTCCACCCAAAGTTGATATTAATGAGTCAATTAAAGCTTTATATGTTTCTATGGATGAAAGTAAGAAAAAGAACCTCTATGCTTAGAGCTAAAAGAGAATTTTTAGAAAGAGCGTTTTCGCCCGATTGCTTTCATAGTAATGATGTAGATGTTAAGATGATTGGTGTTTATTCTATTGATTCCTTGTTTAGTAACGTCAAAATTGATGATAAGAGGATTGAAGAAGAGTCAACTTTAGCTAGAAGGCATCCTCATAGTTCGGAGAGTGAAAATCTTGTTGAAAAAAATGATAAGAGTGGGTTTGGAGAGGTCAAAACTTTAACTAGTGATCTGCCCACTCTTTTGGATTACAAACACTTTAATTATGATAGTTGTTCTTTTATTGAATATATTTCTTTGTTGCAATCCATGATAAATTCACCTAATGCCTATGAACAAAATAAAGCTTTTACTAAACATATTGTGGATGCCATGATGAAAGCTTTAGAAGAAAAGTTAGAGTTAGAGATCTCAATTCCTAGAAAATTATATGATGGATGGGAACCCACCATTAAAGTCAAGATCAAAAATTGTGAGTGCAATGCTTTATTTGATTTGGGTGCTAGTGTTTCCAGAATTCCGAAATCTCTATGTGATGTGCTCGGTTTTACCAATTTGGAAGAGTGTTCTCTTAATTTGCACTTGGCGGATTCTACTATTAAAAAGCCTTTGGGAAGAATTAATGATGTTCTTATTCTTGCAAATATGAACTATGTTCCCATAGATTTTATTGTTCTTGATATTGATTGCAATCCGTCTTGTCCCATAATACTTGGTAGACTGTTTTTACGAACTATAGGTGTCGTGATTGATATGAAAGAAGGGAATATTAAGTTTCAGTTTCCTCTAAAGAAGGGTATGAAACACTTCCCTAGAACTAAAATTAAACTACCATATGAAACAATCATGAGGGCAACCTATGGAGCAAGAACTAACGATGACAATACTTGAATCTATGCATTATGCCTAGCTAGGGGCATAAAATAATATCACTTGTTGTTGGGGAACACGGTAATTTCAAAAATTTCCTACGCACATGCAAGATCATGGTGATACATAGCAACGAGCGGGAGAGTGTTGTCCACATACCCTCGTAGACCATAAGCGAAGCATTATGACAACGCGGTTGATGTAGTCGTACGTCTTCACGATCCGACCGATCCTAGTACGGAAAGTACAGCACCTCCGACGATCTGCACATGTTCGGCTCAGTGATGTCCCACGAACTCATGATCCAGCAGAGTGTCGAGGGAGAGCTTTGTTAGCATGACGGCGTGATGACGGTGATGATGAAGCTACCGGTACAGGGCTTGGCCTAAGCACTGCAACGATGTGACCGAGGTAGATTATGGTGGAGGGGGGCACCACACATGGCTAAGAGATCAATGATCAACTTGTGTGTCTATGGGGTGCCCCCCTCCTTCGTATATAAAGGAGTGGAGGAGGGGGAGGGCCGACCCTTCTATGGCGCGCCCCATGGGGAGTCCTACTCCCACCGGGAGTAGGATTCCCCCCTTCCCTAGTTGGACTAGGAGTGGAAGGAATGGGGAGAGAGGGGGAAGGAAAGGGGGGACTGGCCCCCCACCCAATTTGGATTGGGCTTGAGGGGGGCGCACCCCCTCCTATGCCTCCCTCTCTTCTCTCCCACTATGGCCTAATAAGGCCCATATACCTCCCGGGGGTTCCGGTAACCTCCCGGTACTCCGGTATATGCCCGAACTCACCCGGAACCATTCTGATGTCCAAATATAGTCGTCCAATATATCGATCTTTATGTCTCAACCATTTTGAGACTCCTCGTCAGGTCCGTGATCATATCCGGGACTCTAAACTACCTTCGGTATATCAAAACACATAAACTCATAATACCAATCCTCACCGAACGTTAAGTGTGCGGACCCTACGGGTTCGAGAACTATGTAGACATGACCGAGACACATCTCCGGCCAATAACCAATAGCAGAACCTGGATGCTCATATTGGATCCCACATATTCTACGAATATCTTTATCGGCCAAACCGCATAACAACATACGTTGTTCCCTTTGTTATCGGTATGTTACTTGCCCGAGATTTGATCGTCGGTATCTCAATACCTAGTTCAATCTTGTTACTGGCAAGTCTCTTTACTCGTTCCATAATGCATCATCCCGTAACTAAATCATTAGTCACATTGCTTGCAAGGCTTATAGTGATGTGCATTACCGAGAGGGCCCAGAGATACCTCTCCGAAAATCAGAGTGAAAAATCCTAATCTCGATCTATGCCAACTCAACAAACACCATCGGAGACACCTGTAGAGCACCTTTATAATCACCCAGTTACGTTGTGACGTTTGGTGGCACACAAAGTGTTCCTCCGGTATTCGGGAGTTGCATAATCTCATAGTCATAGGAACATGTATAAGTTATGAAGAAAGCAATAGCAACATACTAAACGATCAAGTGCTAAGCTAACGGAATGGTTCAAGTCAATCTCATCATTCCCTAATGATGTGATCCCGTTTATCAAATGACAACTCATGTCTATGGCTAGGAAACTTAACCATCTTTGATTAACGAGCTAGTCAAGTAGAGGCATACTAGTGACACTCTATTTGTCTATGTATTCAGACATGTACTAAGTTTCCGGTTGATACAATTCTAGCATGGATAGTAAACATTTATCATGATATAAGGAAATATATAAATAACAACTTTATTATTGCCTCTAGGGCATATTTCCTTCAATTGTTGGTAGACAACCCAGTGAATAAAGTATTTTTTTCTCTTTTTGTTTAAGATTTTGTGTGTTTGCACAATTATGCTACTGTTATGATTGTGATTTTATGTTTTAGTTAGTGTTTGTGTGAAGTAAAGCCTTTAGGATTATGTTGGATGATAGTTGACTTGATCATGTTGGAAAACAAAAACTTTTGCGCCCAGTTCTGGAATTTTTTAAATTCACAAGAAATGTGATTTTGCTCTGATTCTTTTACACATGTTTATATAGAAATCATCTACATCATCCTAAGATTTAAGAATTTTTAGAGTTACAGAAGTATGGTCAAAGTTCAGATTACTACAGACTGCTCTGTTTTTGCCAGATTCTATTTTCATTGCATTGTGTGCTTATTTTGATGAATCTATGGATTGTATCGGGAGGTATAAGCCATGGTAAAGTTATAATACAGTAGGTATAATGCAATAATAAAATATGAATGGGTTTGCAACAGTACCTAAAGTGGTGATTTGCTTTATTATATACTAATGGATCTCACAAAGGTTTTTGTTAAGTTTTGTGTGATTGAAGTTTTCAAGTTTTGGGCGGGATCACGATGGATGAAGGAATAAGGAGTGAAAGAGCCTAAGCTTAGGGATGCCCACCCCAAGGTAATATTGAAGGAGTACCAAGCAACTAAGCTTGGGGATGCCCCGGAAGGCATCCCGTCTTTCTTCTAACGACCATCGATAATTTTACTTGGAGCTATATTTTTATTCATCACATATCATGAGTTTTGCTTGGAGCATCTTGCATTATATGAGTCTTTGCTTGTTTTTCTTTTTAGTTTGTCACAATCATCCTTGCTGCACACACCTATTTGAGAGAGCCATAATTTTGCTATAATTTGTTAGAATTGCCCTATGTGCTTCACTTAATTTTTTTGAGCTATGGAATTGCTCTAGTACTTCACTTATATCTTTTTTAGCACGGTTGTGCTTTAATTTTGAAGAAATACTCTCATGCTTCACTTAGATCAATTTGAGAGTTAGTACTTTTTTTAAGAAATCCTCTCATGCTTCACCTATATTATTCTGAGAGATGAAAATTATTTTGAAGAAATATTTATGCTCTTGTTCTTCACTTAAATCTGTTTGAGAGCTTGTTAGTAGCAATGGTTATATATGAAATTAGTCCTAAAGTGATAGATATTCAAGGGGGGTATAATAAAAACTTTTAATGAAGATCATTGGATATTATAAACTTGATTCCTTGTAATAGTTTTGAGATATGGAGATAGTAATATGTGAGTCATGTTGGTGAGTAAGTATGCTTTAGTAAGAATATTGGTGTTAAGGTTTGTGATATCCTATGCAAGCACGAAAGTCAATAGTTATGCAATGAAGGTACATCCTACTTATGGTGCATTATTCAATGTTAGTTATGTTTAATGCTCGTTTATGATCGTTTTTGTTTTTTGGTTGATTGCTTCTCAATCTATTTGCTAGCCTTTCCTTGTACTAAGCGGGAATACTGCTTGTGCATCCAAACTCCTTAAACAAGTTGTGCCAATGAGTCCACCATATCTACCTATATGCGGTATTTCCATGTCGTTAGAAGTAAATTTGTATGTGCCAACTCTAATTTTCAAAATAATTTTCCTTTTTGTGTGCCCATACCTCTCACGAAGTGGTAGGGGGTGGCCAATATTTTCCATGCTAGATATTTTATTCTCAAGATGAGTGTTTATTCACTTGTCGTTGCACGAGAGTGTGGCAGGTAATAGCACTACAAAAAAAGACACATCCGTGATATTTTGGGCCGAACAAAATTTTTTATGTCATACTTATGACACTTCTATGACGATAATTGTGACAAAACCCGGTATCATCATAGTTGTGGTGGGCTCCTACTTCTATGACAAAAAATCATGACAGAAAATGGGCTTTTCGTCCTGGGCGGTCCGGAGACGCAGCTGCATGACATTCTTTGGGCCGTCCATGATGGAAAAAACTGTGGTAGAAGCGAGGGCGAGGAAAATATCGGGGAGTTCCCGGTTACGGTGGGTGGTCGGGGGCCGAGCGATGCGCATTTCTCTTGTACCGTACGTGCGTGTGTGCGAGGCGTTGGGCTCTAACTGAACCCGAGTGAGGCATTGGGCTCTAACTGAACCCGAGCGATTGCACTAGCTACGTTACTGAAGCCGATCGAACCCTGCTGCCTCCTTCCCTTGATGAATAGTGAGCGTTGTTGGGGGGGGGGGGGGGTTGGATGAACAGTTCCCGATGGGCGTGGATGAACAGGACCCCGTGGTGTTGCCTCTGGATAAACAAGACTCCGTGGTGTTGCCTCTGGATGAACAGGACCCCGTGGAGGGCTGGATGAACAGGACGGCCCCGTGGAGGGCTGGTTGAATAGTAGCCGGTGGAGGGTTGGGTGAACAGTAGCCCATAGAGGGGTGGTTGAACAGGAGCCCGTGGAGAGGGTTGGTTGAACAGTAGCCAGTGGAGTAGCGTGCGGTGGAGGCTGGATGAACAGGAGCCCGTGGATGAACAATTGCACATGGAGGCTGGAGGAGGTCGATGGTGGATGAACAGTAGCCCGTGGAGGCTGGAGGAGCTCGACGGTGGAGATGAACAGTATCCCGTGGAGTCCCGTTTTGCGGTATGCCACACCCCTCCCGATGAACAGGACCCCCGTTTCGACCGTAGCTCCAACACAAGTCCGTTTCCTCCGTTTTGCGGTACGCCACACCCCTCCCGATCAACATGACCCAGTTTCGACCGTAGGAGGTCCAACAAAAGTCCGTTTCCTCCGTTTTGCGGTACGCCAGACCCCTCCCGATGAACAGGATCCCGTTTTAAACGTGGCCGATCGAACACAAGGCCGTTTCCTCCGTTCTTTGGTACGCCAGGCCTCGTTTCCATCGGCTGTTCTGTCCAAGCCCTCCCGATGAACACGACGTATTTCGACCCAGTCGGTTGCCTCCTGATGAAAAGGATGTGGTTTCTCCGTTCTGACCCAGCCGGTTCGCTGCCTGATGAACAGGACGCTGTTGCTGCCGTCTGTTGCCTCTCCTTATACACAAGCCCTGGCCGTCCGTATATATATATATATATATATATATATATATATATATATATATATATATATATATATATATATATTCGCGCTCGATACCCCACCCGTATGTACGTACGTGGCTGTATTATCTTTCTTGCACCCTGGCCGCTGTACGTACATATACATGCTACGTGCACGCCTCTACTACGACACGTGTCCTTCATTACACGGCTATGGTTCATCGCTGCAGCCTGCAGACAGACCGATCGTATGTACGTACACGTTCGCGACCAGAATGACAACGCTACGTACGCTTCGACTAGGTGGGTCCCGACTGTCAGGCACTTCCTTGCATGCGAAGATGTAGCTAGTGGGTCCCAGCAGTCAGGGGGCGAATCATTTTTTTGGCCCGTAATATGGACACACTTCCTTGCATGTGAAGATGTAGCTGGTAGGTCCCAGCAGTCAGGGGGGAAACATTTTTTTCGCGAAATTCGGTGGCCCGTCCGGTGGGTCCCTGCTGTCAGGTGGAGGAATCATTATTTTCCGCATAATAAGGAGGCACTTCTTTGCTGCCGCCGTGGACCCAACTGTTCGCCTCTCCACGTACAATACTCTTCCAATGGAAGTTGGTCGTTGACCAGATTGACCACGCCGCGCCGAGAGCACCAAGGCGGTGGACGACGGCAAGGCCTAGGAAGGGGATGATGCGGAGCCGGGGAAGATGCGACAGTGGATGCCCACGCGGAGAGGAGTATGAGGGTTCACTGGTTCGACTGCGGTGTGAGGCTGTCGTCGCCGCAGAATAACAGGGGGTGTGGGTGAGTGGAGGGATGGCCTCGCCAGCAGTGGGAGTAGTAGGGGGCGGTGAGGCCTCTGTGGCAGCACAGCTGGCCATGGGAGGCAGGAGCAGGAGGCACGACCGACACTGCTTTGGGCGGCTGGAGCAAGAAGACCAGAGGTTGAAGAAGCACGACGGCCGTTGGATGAACTTCGTACGGTCACTGCAGCTAGAATCATTTATATTGACTAAGTTGACAAAGCCCTTGGTACGCGTCAACTTAGAAGGCCCACGGGTAAGCTTCCGAAACGGTGCGCCCAGATGTCAGGGGGAGGAATCATTTTATGGGCGGGTGAAGCTACAATATCCGAGATTGAAAAAGAAGCACGGCATCCGTTGGATGGACATCCAACGGCCACTGCTGCTAGAACCATGTGTTGACTATAAGTTGACAAAGCCTTGCATACGCGTCAACTTTTTTTTTGAGGGGACGCGTCAACTTAGTAAGGCCACAAGTGTGTGGCAGAGAACTTATAGCCCATTTGAGATTTGTAAGAATGTGCAGTCCATTTTTGAATTCTAATGGAATTTACTACAACCCATTTACAGTTTGTTAAAAATACAACCCAATTTCTAGTTAGGACAACACTTAATAATTTCAACCAACCGTTCAAAACAGAATTCAATAAAATTGATGGGATTCGAAATATTTTTATCCCGAAATTTCTAGTCGGATTAAATACACTTTTAAAATATAAATTTATATTACATAAAAATCCAACGAAACATTGCGCGTGCAACAATTAATGAAATTAAAATTTTCAATATCAAAAAATAATATTTTATAAAGTAATTACGTGTTTGGTGCATTTTTTTATAGTTACTGCCCATTTTTTATAATTACATCCCATTTATTATTTCTTAAAGCCCATTTTTTGTTAAGCTTAATGCATCCCTTCTAGGAAAGATTTGCAGCCCAGCGGGACGGAGAATAACAACTTGACCTTGCCTGGGTATTCCTAGAAAAAGTATAGCTGGCCTAGCCATTTTCAGCTTGAAAAATATTAATATCTGGGCTGGACATCTAGCCTAGGCTAGACGAGCCACAGCCCGCCCAGTTAATACCCTACTCTCTCCTCTGAACAACAATAAAAACATCGCTCAAGAAAAACTCTGCAGTGCTCACACCTCAAAAACGCAAATACCGCTCGAGCTGCTTGGTCCCAGCTGTTGGCCGCTCCTTGTGCAATTCTCTCGTTTATTGACTACATAGGTTGACAATGGTGTGGGACCGTGATGTCAGGAAACCAGGAGGAAGCAAAAAAATATAGTTTTATATAATATGGAGGCACTTGCGTACGTGCGGCTATGACCCTGGTGGGTCTTACTGTCATCCTCTCCAAGTAAAGTCATCTCCTCATTCCTCATGTCCACTGACCATGTTGACAACGCGAGACGGCGGCGCCACGACGAGTGCAACAAGTCGAAGGACGACGGAGAGGGCCTCACAGGCCCTACGGATGGTCTGATACAGTGCCCGCTGCTCATTCAGGAAGCCAGGATCGTAGGGCCACATGTCCGTGACGGCATTGTTGTTCGCTTGTTCACCGGTGCTCGTTGAGGAGACAGAGGTTGCAATACAGGTCCTCTTGTACTGGTAGCTCTTCCGCCATTAGGGCGTCAAAGTGCGGCCGCACCTGCTCTATGGTGAACACGGCATGAACCGGCTTGGACAGTGGCGCCGGCTCCTGGTCGGAAGCTACGTCCATCGTCTGATTGTCGTCGTTCAGCTCGGCGAGCTCGCTGGCAAGCCAGCATGTATGGCTGCTGGACCGACCTGCTGCCAAGCATGAGTCTGACTGCCCTGGCCCACCCAGACCGCCTCCCTCGCCCGCGCGCGCTTTTCGCCCGAAACGGTCAGTGCCGCCCGTCCCGCTTCCCGGTGCAGGCGATTGCTCCGCCTTCAAACGACACAAGTGCCGTCCGTCCATCTGCCGCCCACATTAATGATACACGGTTGCCGAGGCGGCTACTGCAGCGCCACACGTCTATCCCGCCGCCGCCCACCATTGCTATATAAACTGCTGCGCCGGCCATAGCCGCAGTCATCTGCATTCGTTCCCTTTCTCCTGTCCACACCACTACTGCCCATCATGGCTTCCTCGCGCTCCAGCGCTCTTCGGGACGGGCGGACGACGGACCACAAAGAGATGGCAGCCATTGCTGCTGACTGGCTGGCCGGCAGGCAGCCGGAGGATGACGACGTCCCAATGAAGAACATGGTAGTCGACGATCCGGCGCCAACCCCCTCCTCCGCGTCATCCTTGCCGGTGCATTGCACCATGACCATCGGCGAGGCCCGTGCCCAATACATGGACACGGTGAGGCAGAAGCATGAGGAGCAGTTCCGAGAGGCGCAGGCCAACGCCACCTACAATCACCATCTCCTCCAGGAGCACCTGCAGGCGGCGGAGCAGATCGCCGTGGAGCGTGCGGAGCAGGAGGCGCTGCTCGACTCATACCGCTCCACCCACGAGGGCCGCCTCGAGCGCTGGCGGTACCGCATGCGGGTGGCGGAGGCTGCGGCCACCTACAAAGAGGGCGATGAAGCGGGCGAGGCGCTGTTTGGCGAGACCGAGGACGAGGCAGAGGACAATGCTGGCTCCGACGAGTCCCCGCTCTGCTGGCGACAACGAGGCCCTGCTCCGCCGAGGCCTCGCGGCGCCAACAACGAGGTAGTGGACACCGCCGGCTCCGCTGAGGCCCCACCCCGCCAACAATGAGGTAGAGGACATCGCCGGCTCAGCCGAGGCCCCACCCTTCCGGCAACGAGGGGGAGGATTTCCCTCGCTTCGCCAAGGCGCCGCCCCACCGGCAATGAGATAGAGGACATCGCCGGCTCCACCGAGGCCCCGCCCCGCCGGCACCGAGGCGGAGGCCCTACTCCGCCGAGGCCCGCCCGCGCCAACAACGAGGCAGAGGACATCGCTGGCTCAACCGAGGCCCCACCCTGCCGGCAATGAGGGGGGGCGGGGGATTTCCCCTGCTCTGCCGAGGCGCCGCTCCGCCGGCAATGAGACAGAGGACATCGCTGGCTCCGTCGAGGCCCCGCCCTGCTGCCAATGAGGCCGCCACATAGAAAATAAGGAAGAGTAGAACACGGTAGGTCGCCGCCACTCAGGTCCAAGTAAGGCCACCGCTGCTACCCTCCGGTTGAAGCCAAGCTAGGCGGGTTGACCATTGACGGTCGATTAGCTTCTTGGCGGCGACGTGGAGTCGGAGAGCTATGTTGGAGAAGGACGCTGGTTCTACTTAACTGCTGGTGCAGTTGGCTGACTGATACATGGGCCCAATAGGCATCTGGGCCACATGTCAGTTACGCAACTGCACCTGTAGTTAAGTCACTGAAGCTTCTGTTCGGCTCAGCCGGACACAGGTGGGTAGCTTCGGTTAATTAATTATACCTCCAGCGCACCCCTTTTTAGTTGAAGAATGTATGAAATGTAATGAAATCCGGCATGTTTATATGAAATCCGACCGTGTATGAATGAATTTATTTTGATTAGTTTGAACTCTTGTATCACTGGCATTGGATGAACATGCAAAACAATATGTACTAGCATTATTCCCAGGGTGATCACCTCATTTGCAGCAGTTTCACATGTACTCCCTCCGGTCCTTCCTAGTGTGCATACAAGTTTTGTGTGCAGTCAAAGTATCTCTACTTTGACCAACCTTATAGAAAAAAGTATGCACTTTCACAATGTGCAATGTAAAAAGGAACAAAAGGAGTACAAAGAGTTTGAGCAGCTTTTTAGCGTTCCTGTACATTGCAATCAAACACATAGGCCTGGAAATTGATAGAGAACATTCAAAACAATAGATGATTATGCATCTCAGAGATTCACATGTCAGAGCCAATATTTACTTCACAACTAAAGAATAAAGAAAAATTGATCGACGCTGCTGACAGCAAAGGGCGTCCCATTCGAAAATATCAAACGCATGTCTTCTTGCTAACATCAATGAGGAAAATTTGACAAGGTTGTCCCATTCCAAAATATCAAATGTTTGCCATCAGTTCGGACATTGACATGGCACCTCGTGCTAAATAAACCAGCTGTTCTTTTTGTGCAGTTCCACCAAAATCAACCAAATTCGCGAGTAGCTTGTATGATTTCACCCTTATATGTTGCAACGCCTTGAACTTATTGGCACCTCCTTTCTTGTGGTGGAAATGAATGATTTGATGTATTCATGAACATTTTGTGCAGATACCATTGAAAGCAAGCTGAGCACCCCTGTTTGCACAAATACAAAAAAAAAGTGATTAGTATAAAGCAAACTGTACTATGAATTGACAGTTTAAACAGGCACCTACATGGTCCATGTAGAGCACACTTTTAGAAAAATGGAACTCACCGGAAAGAATCCTAGAACAACATTGTACTTGCGCATCACAGCAAGAAAATGGAGATTTGTCAGTCCTTCTGAGCTAAAAATAGTTTGGTCTTGTGGGGAGTAATGTAACCATCCTTCAACTGCTCCTTCTGATGAGAAGATAGACAAGGCTTCTTCATCCTGGCATAATCGGAACTAGTCACTTCATGTACTCCATATTCTTCTTTAGAGGAGGATGATTCTGTTGTGCAAAGACAAGAGGACAACTAAATGCTAGCATCCCTGTTTGCTTGAAAAAAAGGAAAGGAAATATTTAAAACAACACAGATGAAGCACTTCCAAAGGACAATACCACTTTTTCATGACAGTATCTAAACAGTAGCACAACACCAATAGAGATGACAAAGCTCAATCATATGGATGAAGTCCATGGGCGAGTACCAACCTTTGTTAGGAGGCTTATTGTGTAGAGCATACATATGAAGCACTTCTCCGGAACCATCTGTTGCTATCTACTGTGGTGGCCATGCTTACTATATACTCCTCGATTAGTTTAATGTTTCCAACATCTTCTTGTGCAGTTCCACTAAAATATATGGTATCTTCAAAGAAGATCCCTGTTTGCACAAGTAGAGATAATTACGTATTACATTAAGAGTGGCATCAAATCAGTGGCAAAACAATTGCTCGTTCCATCCATAGCAATAAATTAAGATGCAAAACTATATCATTACTTGTGTCATCACAGTTCCAGTGCTTCATTATATCACCGAGAGTTGATTTTTGTTTTTCTTCCGCTTGTTCTTCCCCTTCATCACTTGGTTCAAGAACAGACAAGCTTCACCTTCAATGTAAGATTTGGCATGTCAATTAGGGAGCACACGTATAGCACTAAACAATGACATTAATTTTCTGATGAAAGTAGCAAAATACAGGCCAACGGTTGTGAAATATCCTTATCTTACCTCAATGGGATATTACGGTGCACATACATATTGGAAATCTTGTCTCCATTTGTGCGGTTCATTAAAATCAAGCAACATTACCATACAAGTAGCACAACATATGAAAGCACACTGCAGAATCATGTGAAAGAAGGCTAGTACTGACCTCTCATGACACGAAATTCAAGCAACTCACAAGAAGAAGATCTAAACCAAATTTGCCAACACGGATAGGAAGTAAGATCTCCTCTTGTGCAGTTCCACTAAGATTAGGCAATCAAGCAACATTGTCGGTGTGACATTTTGGTTGAACTGCACAAAACACTCTTAAAACAAAAGTGTTTTGTGCAGTGTAACAAAAGGTAACAATGGCAACGAGGTGAAGTAGATAACCCTGTTTACACAAAGGTGCAAAGGAAACAACTAGTGGTCAATAACGGTGGATGACACAGAAGCCAACAAAAAGAAGCATCTAACTTATCTAAATGGGAAAGAAAGCAAGACAGTAGCATTTCTCAAACGGTGGCATTGATTAACATTAACAGAGAGATTATATTAACAATAAAATTCGTTAAACATGTAATTTGCTTTTAACTATGGCATTGCATCAATTTTCCAGCGGCATTATTAGAGGGTGTTTGTTTACATGGACATTTTGGTGTAGGGACTAAAAAAGCTCCGTGTCAGTCCCATCTAAACCAAACAGGATGGACTTTTAGGGACTAAAAGTGGGCATTTGGGACTAAAGAAAGAACACCCCGAGGGAGAGTCTTTTTGGGACTTTTTCCAACAGTTTCCCCTGCCACGCATCGCACCTTGTCTCTATTAGTTCATTGTTAGGGGTAACATGGTCTTTTAGCATGTTATTTAATAACCTCTAGTCCATGTTTAGTCCCTGGAACCAAGCAGGTAGGTACTAGGGAGTTTTTAACCAAATAGGGCCTTAGATTAACAACAGCTAAAGAGTTGCATGGGACAGTGGACGCACCAGCACCATGTGCATCTACTGATGTACTGGGGTGATGCACAGTCTGTTGCAACAAAGAACAAACGACCAAGGAGCATATTTGTGTTGGTCCCAGTTTTGTTATCTCTAGACACCTTTCCCTATGTGAGCGCAGCAAATCTAGTCCTGCTCAAACTCTAGAGTGCTCGATGTATCGGAATGTTAGAGTGCACAGGTCAAGTTTGTGTGTGGGAGGTAGACATGACTAGAGTGCTCGATGTATCGGTGTGTGTGTGGGAGGGGGTGGGGGAGGGGTAGGCAGAGGCCTAACTATAGAGGTAGAACGACTCGTATATGTGTTGAGAAGGAGAGACCCAGCTATGTCTTGAGGGAGATCGGTCGAAATCCATACATAATTGAAGGACGGGAAATAGGATGGGACATAGAGAGAGAGGAGAGAGAGAGAGAGAGGGAGGGAGAGGGGCAGAGTGCTGGATGGGTGATGGAGTTGCTTCTCGAAGATGGTGGGAGAGGCCTACTAGACAAACTGAGGGTGGAACTACAATATTATCAATAAGAGTGGGGATGTGTTTCTGTGTGTGCCTGTGTGTGATAGATCTGTCGGGACGCATCCATGGATGATGAAGGGGAACCATGTGTTTGCTAAGCAAACCTAACTAGATCGGTAGATCAATTGTTGTTTGTCGAAGGAAGGGAGAGACATAACCAATGAGGTAGATTGATCGACACATGGGGGAAACGAGTTATAAGGACCTAGCTAGCTATACATATAGAGGGAGATCGGTTGGTGTGCGTCCATTTTTTAGAGGCAAATAAGGCCCAGCGAGATGGATAGACAGAGAGAATGGGGCTAGGAGGTGGTGCGAGAGGCCCAGCTACTAGCTAGATAGGGGGAGGACTGTGCGGTTGTGAGATTGATGAAAAGAGGGGCGAGAGTTTACACGTGTGTGGGACCGTATGAGAGTCACGAGGCAAGGACACATAAAGGAGGAGATTGAAGGTGCGTGTGTATGTTGTAGGCAAACATCGCTGAAGAGGTTTATCGATCGATGTGTGTTGGAAAGGAGTTGTGGAGACTCCGGGAGAACGACCTAAAGAAAAAAAAGAATGTGCGTGATGGATAGAATGCTGAGGGAGGAGGAGGGCGAGGAGGGTGTGTGCATGCATGAGAGAAAGTTAGTGGTAGCTACGAAGGTTAGAGGATTGTGTGGGTGTAAGAGACTAACAAAGATCATAATTTGATATGAAAGTGGATTCATATATTTGAATAGGAGATCATAGTGTTATAAACATATGCATGCATGAATATAGCGGTGATACACGTGTTGTGGTTTTGCACATGTTATACCATAATGTGATAATGCATGGTGTTTGCAACTCACAGCTAAATGTCGAACAATCTAAACCATACTATACATCGAACAATCTCACATTTTATTTCAATTTGTGATAATGTGTGGCGTTTGCAGCTACAACTAAATATCGAACAATCTAAACAATACTATATATCGAACATTCTCACATTTTATTTGAATTTGTGGTAATGTGTGGTGTTTGCAACTCACATCTAAATACTTGTAGGTGTAGGGGGCGGGGCACCATACATTATGTGATTAACACATTATACATATGAGACATGGTTTAGATTATGAAGATCTATCTAGAGCTTGAAATGTACTGTGATTTGAAATCAACATAAAGTGGATTCAAAAAATCGAGTTCGAGTTCATATAGTACACATAGTTCATATGTAACTCGAGACTAATCATGTGGTGTGCTATGAAGATAATACACAAACGATGGTTTCACTTGACAATAATGATGATTGTAAATGTTATTAAAATAGATTCAAATGGTTTGACTTCACAACAATCATTATTGTAGATCTTATTCAAATAGAGAAATGAACTCAAATTTAGTTCATATTGAAGCGGTAGTATATACGTTTGGAATGCACTAAAACGTTCATTTGAGTAGTAGGTTGCATGCATTATACACGTAGCAAAATATTTTAATTGAACATAATATGAATTCAAAGTTTTGAATGACATTCTAGTGTGAAGTGATTTGGTACAGTACATGTTAGGCTTGTCCGGAAATTTCAACCCACGCCTTGTTAGCCCGAAATATTAAAGATATATCTTTGTCTCGTTGTGCTCCGACAACACCCTCCATCTCAACCCGCGCCTTGCTATTCCAAAATTACAATGCGCGCAAAAACTCCCACCTCTTGTGAAATCCCGACACGCGAAATGCCTGTGATACCCCTGAACTAAAAGAACCGCCTCAAATCTGTGGGGGGTACTTCCGTAACTTACCCCACATTTCGGACAAGCGCGTCCCTAACCCATGGTTCCCCACTCCCGTCCCATCCGCCCACCCATTCGTACATCGAGGCCATGAAAACCCGCGAAGCCCCACACCCTCCTCCGTCCGCCACCCAACCGGAGCCTCTTCCCCGGCGACATCGTCCACAGCAACACCTCGACGTTCCTCATCCACCATACCGGATGAGGATCCGTCGTTGATCTGGTCGTCCCGCCGGTTCAGCCACCCCGTCCTCCACCTCCAGGGAGCTGCCCCGACGTTCCCCTCGTCTTTCGCTCCACCTCCATTCCCACACCGCCGTCTTCACCTGCACCACCGAAAGAGCAGCATCATCACCGTTTTCTCGGATGAAGCTGCGGCCTAATCGGCACCACCAAAGAGGTTGTACACTAATCGCCACATTTTCTTCTTGATTCATTCTCACGGTGCTGTTGCCGCTCGGTCCCGAGCCGACACGGCGCGGCTCCATCCGCAGTGGCATCACCGACCACTTCCTCCATGGCGTCGCTCCCTCGGCGGCAACGTCCACATCAGTAGGAGTTGCTGCTGCTTTAGCTCTCTCTCGCGCTGCTGCTATGCTCTTGCTCTCGGTCCCCTGCCTGGTCTGCTCTTGCTATTGCTCTTGCTCGCGCTGCTGCTCTTGCTATTGCTCTTGCTTGCGATGCTGCTTCAATTTAGCTACACTTCAGTCGACTGAATCGACTTTTGGGTCAGTTGATTTTCAGGGGGTGGGGGGGGGCTCACCAGAGTTAAGGAAGAACCAGCCGCAGCGGGGAGGGGGGCTCGCCGGAGAGGTACCCCACTATCTATCTTAGGGTTCAGGGTGGGGGCGGTGGTCGCCTGCGGTGGTGGGGTGGTGGCGTGGGGATCGCCGAAGAAAAAGCTCGGCACGGGGGGCCTAGAGGGATGGCCGGGGCGGCGGCGGACCGGCGGTGGGGAGTGTTTTCGGGGCGGGCGGGGCGGCGCACCATCGGCCGCAGGCAGTGGGGGGTGGATGTTTGGCCGGTGGGGGCTGGTGGCTTAGGGGGGTGGAGGTTGAAGATGAACTGCAAGCCCTTGATTTTGTATCCAATGGCTGCAAAATTGACTGACCAGAGATGAAAAGTCAGTCGACTGACATGTAGCCTCACCTCTAATGCATTTTGTTTCGACAGGAAAATTCAGTTTCGACAGTTAAATTCAGTTTCGATAGTTAAGTTCAAAGATGAGCGACTGATGTATTTTACATCTAGCACTTTGTGGTTATGTATTTTACGTCATCTATTGGAGATGCTATTAGAATTCCACTCAGGTTAACATTGTCTCTCTTGTCCTGCTTCAGCCTCGGCGTCGTACAACTCACCGGAGCTGCTCCAACGATGAAACCCTCCATCACAACGGAGAAGTACCTCGAGCTCCATCTCCAGACGCCTAAGATCTTCTTCCCCTCCTCCGACAGCCAAGTCAGCCGGAGCATCCTCACCGGCCAACCCAATGACGCTGAGATCGACATGGCTTCGCCAAAGAGGTTGTACACTTGTTGCATCTCTTTTTTACTCTACATGTTATATATATTGTCCACTAAGCACACGTAGTAACGTGAAATACGATTATTTTATCCTACTATATGACAAGCAGTGAGGTACCAGGCAACTGAGCTATCTGTGATGGACTCTCTTGAACGCCATTATTATTTATCTCTGCGTGTTTGAGCTATGCATTTGTCGATGGGCCGGGGAGTTGAGCTAGTAGGGCAGTGGCCTGGGTCCAAAGTAATAGAAGTAGCACAAAAACATTTTTTTAGTGTAGGCTTTTCCTTGCTCAAGCCTGCCTACTAGAATCGCTAGTGCTTGAAAGGAAAAGTGAATGAAAAACATAGGAATTGGAAAGTTCCCTATGGCATGACTATTCATGAATTTGGTTGAAAGGAATGGAGCAAAGGAAAATTGTAGGATTTGTTCCTTTAGTGTCTCCTTGAAAGAAAAACCATAGGAATTTTAATTTGCACTTGTCCTCCTTTTCAAATTCCTATTCATGAAGCACAAGACTAAGAGATAGTAGCATAATAGCATTATAACAGTACATTTTCTTGTGGTTTGACTTAATTTCACCATGCTTCTTTGCATCCTGTGATCTTCCAATTCTTGTGCATCAAACACCCATATTGGCAGAAATCTTGTGTTTTTAAATTCTCTGTTTTGCACATGCATTCCTATCCTATTCCTGTCTATTTCCTATCCCTGCATT
This sequence comes from Triticum aestivum, assembly GCF_018294505.1. Taxonomy (NCBI): domain Eukaryota; kingdom Viridiplantae; phylum Streptophyta; class Magnoliopsida; order Poales; family Poaceae; genus Triticum; species Triticum aestivum. The sequence continues at coordinate 324,173,392 of NC_057795.1, forward strand.
GTTGGAATCCTCCAATTCAAACGAGCCCTTACATAATTACTTCTCTTACAGATAGTTGTCAAAGAAAACCTTGCGTGGTTTGTCTCGCTCCTGCTACACCGTCGTCCACCCGAGCTCAGCTGCTCCAATGATAGAAGGGTCCAGCACAGCAGGAATTCAGCCACCAGATTGTCTTTCGCCGCCTCAGATCTTCTTCCCCACCGTCGGCAGCCATGAAAACTGCACTACCATCATCAACCGAGCAGATGACCTCGAGGATTACACGGGTCCGCAAGAGAGGTCACACTCTTTCGTGTCTGCTTACATTATGCATCACTTAATATTACATGCTACTTTATCGTCCTGTTCACCGATTAGACTTGAGTCAGCTCCAAACTAATGGTCAAACTTGAGTTTTTAAATGGTTGTGGGGTACATATTGGGGCCGCAATCAATAGTATCTATCTACTATCTGGTTAATCTCTGGTGTCTACTATGAGTTTCATGTTGGGTGGGAAACAAACAGTAAAGAAGCCATTATTTGTATTTTTTAACTGAAGCCATTATCTGCCTGCTATTATTGGTTTTGGGTCTATCCACAGGTTGCTACCATCACTCTTGATTTCTACATACACTCCTTACGTAATCTCACTATGTTTTATTCCTATGCATGACAGTTATTGTAAACAATGGAGCTGAACATGTAGAGCAAAAGAGACGAGCCTTGCGTGGCAATAAAATTTCATGCAGATGTCGCTCCATGGTAGGTGCAAAGGCAGCCTCGCCTCCACCCATTTCGGATTGTAATCGAGAGGAAGATATCTGTTCTGAGGGGGATTCAGAAGGAGAAGACCACTCCTATTTACCCCCTGAGGCCTTCGCTCTAACTTGGCATGCTGATGTTGGTTATATCATGCATATGATGCCTTGCATTGCTTACTTTATACATCAAATATGTCATCTGCTTAGTTCAGACATCCTTTGTGCGAATGCCATCTGTTTAGCTTATTCATCATTTATGTGAATTGTTTAACCAAGAATCATATATGTGAATTTTGCAATGCCATCCTGCTTAGCCAGTCATCTTATATGTAAATTATATCATGCCATCCTTTTTTCCGTTACGCATTACATTTTTCAATAATGTTAGTACATTCAACTGCTCTTCATGTGCATCAGCCATTTGACACGGTGATGGAAAATTCTGGAGTGAAAACAAGGTCTTTAGAGCAGACTATGCTATCTGACAAAGCGCATATCTCGCTGGTTACGGATAGCTCCTCAAAAGAGGATTCGGAGATAGATGCCCAGTCCTATCCTCCCCCCCGATGTGTATGCTCTAACTTGGCAGGGTTATGTTGGTCATATCGTGCGTATGGTGTCTTGCATTGCTATGTCATTTGATTAGTTTATACATGCTTTGTGTGAATGCCACCTGTTTAGTGTCTAATTACCATATATGTGAATTATGCATTGCCATCTTGTTGCAAGACATTATATATGTGAATTATGCAATGCTATCTTGTTGCAAAGGCGTTATATATGTGAATCATGCAATGCCATGCTGTTTAGCCAATCATCATGTATGTGAATTATATCATGCTATCATTTTTTTGTATTACGTGTTCCATTTGTCGACAACATTTGTATATTCAACTACTCTTCCTGTGCATCGGCCATTTGAAGCGGTGATGGAAGTATCTGGAGTGAAAACAAGGTATTTAGAGCAGACAATGCTACCTGATAAAGCAGGCATCTTGCTGGTTACAGAGAGCTCCTTAGAGGAGGATTCAGAGACTGATGACCAATCCTATTTCCCCCTTGAGGTCTATGCTCAAACTTGGCAGGGTTATATTACCCATGTCATGCATGTTATCTTGCATTGCTTAGTTTTTACATCATATATGGATTGCCATCTGCTTACTTGCTTACTATATAAATTCTATATTTGAATTATATCATGTCATCATGTTTACATAGTACATACACAACATCTATCTGAATTATGGCATGACAACCCATTTAATAGAGACATCATATAGTTATATCATCTCATCCTGTTTAGTGTTTACAGTCATCATATTTTGAATTATGGCATTCTCTCCGTGAATGTATGTGAATTATGGCATGCCAATCTATTTAATAAACACATTATATAGTTATATCATGTCATCCTGTTTACATAGTCATCATATTTTGAACTATGTCTTTCCATCTTTTTTTAGTTAGCCATCATAATAGACAACATAAATGTGAATTATTTCATGCCCTCTTTTATTCCCCACTATCCATTGCACATGTTGATGTCTACTACACAACCTTCTTCTTGTAGACGTTGTTGGGCCTCCAAGTGCAGAGGTTTGTAGGACAGTAGCAAATTTCTCTCAAGTGGATGACCTAAGGTTAATCAATCCGTGGGAGGCGTAGGATGAAGATGGTCTCTCTCAAACAACCCTACAACTAAATAACTAAGAGTCTCTTGTGTCCCCAACACACCCAATACAATGGTGAATTGTATAGGTGCACTAGTTCGGCGAAGAGATGGTGATACAAGTGCAATATGGATAGTAGATATAGGTTTTTGTAATCTAAAAATATAAAAACAGCAAGGTAACTAATGATAAAAGTGAGCGTAAACGGTATTGCAATGGTAGGAAACAAGGCATATGGTTCATACTTTCACTAGTGCAAGTTCTCTCAACAATAATAACATAATTGGATCATATAACTATACCTCAACATGAAACAAAGAGTCACTCCAAAGCCACTAATAGCGAGAACAAACGAGGAGATTATGGTAGGGTACGAAACCACCTCAAAGTTATTCTTTCTGCTCGATCTATTGAAGAGTCCGTAGTAAAATAACACGAAGCTATTCTTTCCATTCAATCTATCATAAAGCTCATACTAGAATAACACCTTAAGACACAAATCAACCAAAACCCTAATGTCATCTAGATACTCCATTGTCATCTCAAGTATCTGTGGGCATGATTATACGATATGCATCACACAATCTCAGATTCATCTATTCAACCAACACAAAGTACTTCAAAGAGTGCCCCAAAGTTTCTACCGGAGAGTCAAGACGAAAACGTGTGCCAACCCCTATGCATAGGTTCATGGGCAGAACCCACAAGTTGATCACCAAAACATACATCAAGTGGATCACGTGAATATCCCATTGTCACCACAGATAAGTACGGCAAGACATACATCAAGTGTTCTCAAATCCTTAAAGACTCAATCCGATAAGATAATTTCAAGACGATAACTCAATTCATCACAAGAGAGTAGAGGTGGAGAAACATCATAAGATCCAACTATAATAGCAAAGCTCGCGATACATCAAGATCGTGCCATAGAGAGAACACGAGAGAGGGAGAGATCAAACACATAGCTACTGGTACATACCCTCAGCCCCGAGGGTGATCTACTCCCTCCTTGTCATGGAGAGCACCAGGATGATGAAGATGGCCACCGGTGAGGGACCCCCCCTCCGGCAGGGTGCCGGAACGGGCTCCCGAGAGGTTTTTGGTGGCTACAAAGGCTTGCGGCGGCGGAACTCCCGATCTATCTTGTTGTTCGATGGTTTTAGGGTATATGGGAATATATAGGCGAAAGAAGTCGGTCGGGCGAGCCTCGACGAGCCCACGAGGGTGAAGGGCGCGCCCAGGGGGGTGGGCACGCCCCCTATCTCGTGGCCTCCTCGACGCTTCACTGGCTTGCACTCCAAGTTCCCGGGATTGCTTCTGTTCCAAAAATAACTTTTCCGAAGCTTTCATTCCGTTTGGACTCTGTTTGATATTCCTTTTCTTCGAAACACTGAAATAGGCAAGAAAACAGTAATATGGGCTGGGCCTCCGGTTAGTAGGTTAGTCCCAAAAAATGATATAAATGTGTAAAGTAAAGCCCATAAACATCCAAAACGGGTAATTCAATAGCATGGAACAATCAAAAATTATAGATACATTGGAGACGTATCACCTGTCTATCATACAATGTCTGTACTTTCAATTACTTTTCTTCTTTATCAGCTATTTGAATTGGAGAGGGTGATGGCAGTATCTAAGGGAGTAACAACAGGGTCTTCAGAAAAGATAGTTCTACCAGTTGATGCAGATAGAACCACGGTTGTACTTGCCCAAGAACCAGCTCCACCACACATAACCTAGACTCTCGCAGATTGTACCCCTACCCAGTTGGACAGAGAACCAGCTACACCCCTTCCAACCCCAACCCCGGTAGATAGTAAGCCAGTTCCAGTTGACACAACACCGTCTCCACCACAGAGCACCCAAACAAGAGCAGTTAGTAAGGGAACTGCAGTGCCCAAAGCACGAGAACCACCACTCCGAATCCCAACTCAACGCTTAAAGGAGAAGAAGATTTGTTCTCGGGTCAGGTTTTATAGCTATGGTTCATACTCCTTTGCTCTTGCATTACTGTATTTACTCATACCAACTATTTTCAAATTTGAAGGATGGAATTGAAACTCCAATGGCGCAACAGGTATGTTTTAAACCTATTTCTTTAATTGGTTTTCTATTGTAACTTGCTCTATGTTGATTTCAGTTTCAATTGAATAAACGGTTATGTTCTCATGTCATGCACATTACAAGTGTTGTTATTGCTCTATAGTTTCCCACACTATATGTTGTCTATTCTGCTTTGTCTTGAACAAATATTATTTGAACTGTGTCTCTATCTTGATTTGGCAACAAAAACTAGAATGATATAGACCATAAAGTGACCATGGTACATAGATATATGTTTGTTTCATGTTGTTATCCTGTCCACTTTAGTATTGAACTCATTTACCAAAATGAGTTTCATATACAACATGGTAAACCTGTGATGTGTCTGCTAGTTTCTCTTTTAGAATGCGGACAAAATATTGGAGAACAGTACCCCGTTATGCAATGGTAAAGGAAGTAATGCAAATAAGGTTCAAGATATTGAGACATCCCTGTTGGTCTCCAAGAAAGCTAATAAAGACTATCTTGACGACAGTGAGAGAACCCAAAAGTCCTATGTAGTGTTTGAGTTACTGGCCACTATTGCTGGCACAAGCACTTCGAACTTGCTGCCTGAATCAGTTCGTCTTCTTGAGTCTCAACTTCAAGTTGAAAGACATCGATCAGATGTGCTGCGACAGGAAGCTGAAGGACTAAGGAAGTCCCTGCAGAATTCAAATGCATACTTTCTGGTGCAACAGCAAGCGCTGGAGGATTTAAGCGCCAAACAATAGAAAGTTAATAAGCTTGCTAAGCATCTTGCCAGCATTATGGGTACCCAGGATATTGTTTCTTGAGATCATCTGAAGTGGTTTTACTTCTGGACTTGTTTTGCTGCGGCGTTTATTTGCACTGGTCGCTAACTTTGACAACCAGTGTATATGATATGCTACTTTGTTCCCTGCATTTGCACTGGTGGCGAACTTTGATGCCCAGTGGATATAATATGTGTAATAGCCGTGATAGCCTAGCGTAAGTTGCTTGCTTATTTATTTCCTTGTTGTCTTGTTTATTTGTTTGCTTGTAGTGAGTGCAGTTCTTTTTCCGTGGTTTGCTAGTGGCCGCAATAACCTATTTTTAAAAACTACGCCACAATAACCATAGGCTACATATTTACTGTAGTGACACTGGGCCTCCTATGGGTCGTAGAAACAATGGGCCTTCTATGGGCCGTAGAAACAATGGGCCTCCTACGGGGCATAGAAACAATGGGCCTTCTACGGGCCGTAGACACAATGGGCCTTCTTTGATCCATAGACACAATGGGCCTTCTACGGGCCGTATGATCGATTGGGCAAACATTGGCCAATAACAGACCACATTATGGCCGTAAACGGGCTAGAGTTGGAATCGTCCGTTCATGGGCCGACCATAATGGGTTGTCATTAATCGGCCGTATTTGATGACGCTATGAAAAAGGCCCAACGTAATAACAGGCCACAAACGGGTCGACTGTATCCACAGACTGAATTTGGCCCACAAGCAGAAAATTACAGTAACGGGCCGTAAGTAACCGAATGCTGGAAATGAGCCCAAGAATAAATGGGCCCTGAGAAGGCCAAAAGATAACATGGGCTGGAAATGGCCCAATGGAATAATGGGCCATTAATGGGTATAAAGTGATACACTGTTCATTACGGGCCAGTTTCACCACGGGCCGTTAATGGGCCAAGAGTTACAAAGGGCCTCATATAGGCCGAAAGACGTCATGGGCCATACATGAGCCGGAAGTTAAAATGGGCTGGAATCATATTGGACAGCCCTTATGACGCTACTGGGCCTAATTCGGATAGGTCGTAATGGGCCCTGGGTTAGCGGGCTGTAAATGGGCTATATGCGAACGGGCCGTTAACAGGCTTTCCGTGGGCCGGCCCGCCACCTTTTGACCAATTCAAACGGGCCGGCCTTTCCACAGGTATGGGCCTCTGTTGGGCCATGCCACGTGTCGACGTATCATAGGCGCCTTCGGTCCAATGAGTGGATGACATCTGCCCAACCGTGAGCCAACACGTGTTTCCTCCAGCCAACGATGATTTTACACGTGGAAAATCCCCATTGGTCGGGGCTATTAACGGGTTATCGGATCCAAAACCGGACCCGATAGCTTAACATCGTTCCGTTACGGTGGATGCCATATGTTGGTCACCCTTGACGAAAGCACTTCTATGACGCGCGATTTATCGCCATGGAAGTGGACACTTCCGTGATGATAATTTTGGTAATGTCATGGAAAACTTCTACAACAGCACAGGTATGACTATCTTGATTCTGTCATAAAATCGTCATGGATGTACATGCATGACAGAAAATGTGACCTACTGTGACAAACACGTATCATCACGGAAGTGTATTTTTTTGTAGTGTAGGGATGCACAGTCCCAAAATGAAAAAATTTAGTTATGTTGTCAAATAATAAATTCCTTGGAAAGTGTTGGTATGGAAGGCACCCGTGGATACGGCTAGCCATGGATTATGAAAGAATGGTGGAGAAAGGAATACACTTTATTTTATGTTTGGGAACTTCCTATGATTTATGTAGCATGGAAACTATTGGGAATTCTCGGTCGTTTTCGTTGAAGGGAAAAGCATGCCACTCATAACATTTTATCTCTCAATTTAAGCTTTGAGCTCGGGTACCTCTACAAATCTCTGATTCCCTCTGTGAAGGGCCTATCTATTTACATTATGCAATTTTTATTTTTATTGAGTCTCCATCATATTTTACAAAGCACCAACTAGGGAACACTCTGATCATACTTGTGCATTGGATATAGCTAATATTTGAGTGTGTTTTATGAATGGATCAATGATTGAGCATAATGGGCTAGGGATAGCTTTCTTTAGTGTTGATATTTTGGAAGACATGGTTGCTTGTTGATATGCTTGAGTATTGATGTCCTCATGTCAATTATAGACTATTGCTTTGAATCATCTAAAAGTCCAAATGTCCATGCTACAAAAGAAAAGAATATGTGATGAACATGTTAGGCAGCATTCGACATCAAAAATTATGTTTTTATCATTTACCTACTCGAGGACGAGCAGGAATTAAGCTTAGGGATGCTGATACGTCTCCAACGTATCTATAATATTATGTTGTTCCATGTTGTTATATTATCAATCTTGGATGTTTTATATTCATTTAGTAGCAACTTTATATCATTTTTTGGGACTAACCTATTGACATATTGTCCAGTGCCAGTTCCTGTTTTTTGCTTGTTTTTTACTTCACAGAAAATCAATACCAAATGAAGTCCAAATGCCGCAAAACTTTTTGGAGATTTTTTCTGCCCAGAAGACACCCAGGAGCCTAAGAAGTGCACCAAAGGGTCCCTATGGGGCCCACTAGGCGCAAGGGCCCTAGGCACACTCTGGTGAGTAGTGGGGCCCATAGGCATCCCCTCCACCGACATCTGTCTCTACAAATACTCTTAAATCCAAAAACCCCTAGGGGAGTCGATGAAACACAATTCTAGCCGCGGCAAGTTCCAGGACAATGAGATCCAATCTAGAGGCCTTCTCCAACAGTTTGTTGGAGGGGTCAACGATCATGGAGGGGCTCTTCATCATCACCCTTGCCCCTCCGAGGATGTGCGAGTAGTTTACCACAGACCTACGGGTCCATATGTAGTAGCCAGATCACTTCTTCTCGCTTTTTGATCTTCAATACAATGTTCTCCTCGTTGTTCTTGGAGATCTATTTGATGTAATGACTTTTTGCGGTGTGTTTGTTGGGATCCGATGAATTGCGAGTTTATGATCAGATCTATCCATCTATATTATTTGAGTCTTTGCTGAACTTATAGTCTCGTATTACTTCTCTGAAACTTTGGTTTGGTTTGGCCTACTAGATTGATTTTTCTTGCAATGGGAAGAGGTGCTTTGTGATGGGTTCGATCTTGCGGTGCTCAATCCCAGTGACATAAGGAGACAAGGTCGCATGTATCGTTGCCATTAAGGATAAAAAGATGGGGTGTATTCCTACATAAATAGATCTTTTCTACATCATGTCATAGTTCTTAATGCATTACTCTGTTTTTCCATGAACTTAATACACTAGATGCATGTTGGATAGCGGTCAATGTATGGAGTAATAGTAGTACATGCACGCAGGAGTCAATCTACTTATCTTGGATGTGATGCCTATATACATGATCATTGCCTTGGATATCATCATAATTATTTGCTTTTTTGTCAATTGCCCAACAGTAATTTGTTTACCCACCGTATGTTATTTTCTCGAGAGAAGCCTCTAGTGAAATCTATAGCCCCCAGATCTATTTCCTATCATATTAAAAACCAAAAATACAATGCTGCACTTTTTCTTTCTTTATTTTATTTTGTGTTTTTGCAAGATTAATCATCAAAACTCCACAATTTAATCTATCTCAATAGCGAGGAGGGATTGACAACCTCTCTTACGCATTGGGTTGCCAGTATTTGTTATTTGTGTGCCTGTGTTGTTTAAATAGTGTTGCTTGGTTCTCCTACTGTATGATAACCTTGGTTTCATAACTGAGGGAAATACTTACGATTGTTGTGCTGCATCATCCTCTCCTCTTCACAGAATTACCAATGCAGATACAAGCAATCAGTCGGCATATCATGTTCATCGTCACGGCGCCTCAGACGCGGGTTGTCGTAGTCACCAACGCAAGGGGTGCGAGCCGGATCAGCATCTCCATCATCGATGTGGCGAGCCCAGCAAAAGTGCTCCTCGAGCGGCCACTGGAGGTCATTGGCGCACGGCGTCGCAGGGTCGCGGTCGGCGATCGGGGTGTGGTCCTTGGTGTTGTCGAGGTGGATGAGCAGGGAGAACTGTGGCCCCTAAAGCCCTCGTCCCTGGGGCAGCTGCTACGTCTTGAGCTTGTGTTGGTTTTCCTCGAAGAGGAGAGGGTGATGCAGCAAAGTGTAGCGTAAGTATTTCCCTCAGTTTTGAGAACCAAAGTATCAATCCAGTAGGAGGCTCCTCAAAAGTCCCACGCACCTACACAAACAAACTGAGAACTCGCAACCAACACAATAAAGGGGTTGTCAATCCCTTCACGGCCACTTGCGAAAGTGAGATCTAATAAAGATAGTATGATAAGATAAATATATTTTTGGTATTTTATAAGATAGATACAAAAAGTAAAGATGCAAATAAAGATAGATTGAAAGCAAATATGATAAGAGATAGAACCGGGGGCCATAGGTTTCACTAGAAGCTTCTCTCAAGATAGCATAAGTATTACGGTGGGTGAACAAATTACTGTCGAGCAATTGATAGAAAAGCGCATAGTTATGAGATTATCTAGGCATGATCATGTATATAGGCATCACGTCCATAACAAGTAGACCGACTCCTGCCTGCATCTACTACTATTACTCCACACATCGACCGACTCCTGCCTGCATCTAGAGTATTAAGTTCATAAGAACAGAGTAACGCATTAAGCAAGATGACATGATATAGAGGAATAAACACATGCAATATGATATAAACCCATCCTCGATGGCAACAATACAATACGTGTCTTGCAACCCTTTCTGTCACTGGGTAAGAACACCGCAAGATTGAACCCAAAGCTAAGCACTTCTCCCATGGCAAGAAAGATCAATGTAGTAGGCCAAACCAAACTGATAATTCGAAGAGACTTGCAAAGATAACTCAATCATACATAAAAGAATTCAGGGAAGATTCAAATATTATTCATAGATAAATTTGATCATAAACCCACAATTCATCGGATCTCGACAAACACACTGCAAAAAGAGTTTACATCGAATAGATCTCCACAAGAGAGGGGGAGAACATTGTATTGAGATCCAAAAAGAGAGAAGAAGCCATCTAGCTAATAACTATGGACCCGTAGGTCTGTGGTAAACTACTCACAACTCATCGGAGGGGCAAGGATGTTGATGTAGAAGCCCTCCATGGTTGATTCCCCCTCCAGCAGAGTGTCGGCGAAGGCTCCAAGATGAGATCTCGCGGATACAGAAGGTTATGGCGGTGGAAATTGTGTTTCGTGGTGCTCCTGGATGTTTTCGGGGTACGTAGGTATATATAGGAGGAAGAAGTACGTCGGTGGCCGCCCGAGGGGCCCACGAGATAGGGGGCACGCCCTACAGGGGGGGCGCGGCCCCCTATCTCGTGGGGCCCTCGGGAGCTTCTTGACTTGCACTCCAAGCTCTTCGGATCAGATTTGTTCCAAAAATCACGCTCCCGAAGGTTTCATTCCGTTTGGACTCCGTTTGATATTCCTTTTCTTTGAAATACTGAAATAGGCAAAAAAACAGCAATATGGGATGGGCCTCTGGTTAGTAGGTTAGTCCCAAAAATGATATAAATGTGTAAAATAAAGCCCATAAACATCCAAAAGGGGTAATATAATAGGATGGAACAATCAAAAATTATAGATACGTTGGAGATGTATCAAGCATCCCCAAGCTTAATTACTGCTCGTCCTCGAGTAGGTAAATGATAAAAAGAGAATTTTTGATGTGGAATACTACCTAGCATAATTCATAATGTAATTTTCTTTATTATGGCATGAATGTTCAGATCCAAATGAATACAAAATAAAAGTTCATATTGACATAATAAATAGTAACACTTCAAGCATACAAATAAAAGTAATCATGTCTTCTCAAAATAACATGGCAAAAGAAAGTTCATCCCTACAAAATCATATAGTTAGGCTATGCTTCATTTTCGTCACACAAAGATGTTCCCAACTTCTATACCCTCGATGACAAGCCAAGCAATTGTTTCATAACTTAAATAATCTCAAACTTTTTCAACCTTCATGCAATACATGAGCGTGAGCCACGGATATAGCATATGGGTGGAATAGAATATGATGATGGGGATTGTGTGGAGAAGACAAAAAAAGAGAAAGTCTCACATTGACGAGGATACTCAACGGGCTATGGAGTTACCCATCAATTGATGTCAACATGAGGAGTAGGGATTTCCATGCAACGGATGCACTAGAGCTATAAATGAATGCTCAACAAAATAAAACTAGTGGGTGTGCATCCAACTTGCTTGCTCACGAAGACCTAGGGCATTTGAGGAAGCCAATCGTAGGAATATACAAGCCAAGTTCTATAATGAAAAATTCCCACTAGTATGAAAAAGACAACTTATGAGACTCACTACATGAAGAACAAGGTGCTACTTTAAAGCACAAAATATGAGACTCACTACATGAAGAACAAGGTGCTACTTTGAAGCACAAGTGTGGAAAAAGAGATAGTAACGTTGCCCTTTTTATTTATTTTCTTTTTTATTCTTTTTCTTTTTTTCTTTTTTTTGTGGGCCCTTCTTTTTTTCTTTTGACCTTTCTTCTTTTTTTTCTTTTTTCTTTTCTTTGGGCAATGCTCTAATAATGATGATCATCACACTTCTATTGATTACAACATAAGGATTACAACTCGAAACTGGAACAAGATATGACTCTATATGAATGCCTCTGGCGGTGTACCGGGATGGTGCAATGAATCAAGAGTGACATGTATGAAAATAATGCTTGGTGGCTTTGCCACAAATACGATGTCAACTACATGATCATGCAATGGCAATATGACAAAAGTAAAGTATGTCATGAAAATGATGAACGGAATGGTGGAAAGTTGCATGGCAATATATCTAGGAATGGCTATGGAAATGCCATAATGGGTAGGTATGGTGGCCGTTTTGAGGAAGATATAAGGAGGTTTATGTGTGATAGAGCGTATCGTATCACGGGGTTTGGACGCACCGGCGAAGTTTGCACCAACTCTCAAGGTGAGAAAGGGCAATGCACGGTACCGAAGAGGCTAGCAAAGGTGGAAAGGTAAAAGTGCGTATAATCCATGGACTCAACATTAGTCAAAAGAACTCATATACTTATTGCAAAAATTTAGAAGTCATCAAAAACTCAAGTACTACGCGCATGCTCCTAGGGGGATAGATTGGTAGGAAAAGACCATCGCTCGTCCCCGACCGCCACTCATAAGGATGCACAAGCCAAGTACACTTCATGTTGCAAATTTGTTACACAACTTTAACCATACGTGCATGCTACGGGACTTGCTAACTTCAACACAAGCATTCTTTGAATTCATAATCACCCAACTAGCATGACTTTAATATCACTACCTCCATATCTCAAAACAATTATCAAGTATCAAGTTGATCATAGCATCCAATTCACTTCCTAAGATAGTTTTTATTATACCCAACTTGGATGCTCATCCTTCTAAGACCAACTTTATGACCATAGAAAATACCATGCTGTTCTAAAAGACTCTCAAAATAATATAAGTGAAGCATGAGAGACTAGTAATTTCTTCAAAATTAAGACACCACCGTGTTCTAAAAGATATAAGTGAAGCACTAGAGCAAAAACTATCAAGCTGAAAAGATATAAGTGAAGCACATGGAGATTCTAGCAAATTCTAATAAAATAGGCTTCTCCCAAAAGGTGTGTACAGGAAGGATGATTGTGGTAGACTAAAAAGCAAAGACTAATATAATACACGACGCTCCAAGCAAAACACATATCATGTAGCAAATAAAAATATAGCTCCAAGTAAAATTACCAATGAACGAAGAGGAAAGAGGGGATGCCTTCCCGGGGCATCCCCAAGCTTAGGCTTTTGGCTATTCTTGAATATCTTGGGGTGCCATGGGCATCCCCAAGCTTAGGCTCTTGCCACCCTTTATTCCATAGTCCATAAAAGCTTTACCCAAAACTTGAAAACTTCACAACACAAAACTCAACAGGAAATCTTATAAGCTCCGTTAGTGAAAGAAAATAAAACCACCACATAAGGTACTGCAATGAACTCATTATTTATTTAATTTGGTGTTAAACTTACTGTATTCCAACTTCTTTATGGTTCATAGACTGATTACTAGCCATAGATGCATTGAAATAAGCAAACAACACACGAAAAACAGAATCTGTCAAAAACAGACCAGTCTGTAGCAATCTGTAACTAACGCAAACTTCTGGAACTCTAAAAATCCTACCAAAATAGGAAGTCCTGGACAATTTTTTTATTGAACATAAGAAAAAATAATCAACACAAAAGCACGTTCCTGTGATTTAACAAAATTATATTTGTGCGTGCAAAGTTTCTGTTTTTCAGCAGAATCAAATCAACTATCATCGTAGGTTATCCTATAGGTTCTACTTGGCACAAACACTAATTAAAAGATAAAAACACATCTAAACAGAAGTTAGATGAAAGATTTATTACTAAACAGGAGCAAAAACAAAAAACATAAAGAAAATTGGGTTGCCTCCCAACTAGCGCTATCGTTTAACGCCCTTAGCTAGGCATAAAAGCAAGGATAGATCTAACGAGTGCCATCTCTGGCACTAAATTCATAAGTAGAACGCATGATAGATTAATAAGGTAATTTGACTTTCTTTCTTGGAAAGTGTTCCATGCCTTTCTTTAATGGAAATTGGAATCTAATGTTCCCTTCCTTCATATCAATAATCGCACCAATCGTTCTAAGGAAAGGTCTACCAAGAATAATAGGGCAAGAAAGATTGCAATCTATATCAAGAACAATAAAATCTACGGGCGCGAAATTTCTATTTTCAACAATAAGAACATCATTGATCCTTCCCATAGGCTTTTTAATGGTGGAATCTGCAAGGTGCAAATTTAAAGAGCAATCATCAAGATCATGGAAACCTAGAATATCACATAAAGTTTTCGGAATCGTGGAAAAACTAGCACCCAAATCACACAAAGCAAAACACTCATAATCTTTAATTCTAATCTTTCTAGTAGGTTCCCACTCATCATTAAGTTTTCTAGGTATAGAAACTTCCAAATTAAGTTTTCATCATAAGATTGCATCAAGGCATCAACAATATGTTTGGTAAAAGCTTTATTTTGACTATACGCATGAGGAGAATTAACAACGGATTGCAACAAGGAAATACAACCTTTTAAAGAGCAATTATCATAATCAAATTCCTTGAAATCCGAGATAGTAGGTTCAATATTATTAGAAGTTGAGGATTCCCCAATCTCACTTTTACCAAATTTAACATCAAGATCTAAAGATTCCGAATTTTTGGGACGCCTTCTAGGCAAAGTTGATTCATCATCACTCCCATAATCATCAAAATTCATGTTGCAAAACATAGATCTAATCGGAGACACATCAATAACTTTAAGATCCTCATCATTATTTTCACGAAGACTAGAAGAACATGCTTTTATAAAGCTTTCCTTTTTAGCATGCAATCTAGTGGTTCTTTCCTTGCACTCGTCAATGGAAATTCTCATTACTTTGAGAGACTCATTGATATCATGCTTAGGAGAAGAAGATCCAAGTTTAAGAGAATTAACATCAAGCGAAAGTCTATCAATGTTTCTAGCCAAATCATCAACTTTGAGCAATTTTTATTCAACCAAAGCATTAAAATTATTTTGAGAAATCATAAATTCTTTCACACTATTCTCAAAATCAGAGGGCATCTTATTAAAATTACCATAAGAATTATTGTAGGAATTTCCATAATTGTTAGAGGGATTACTAGGGAACGGTCTAGCATTAAAATTTCCTCTATAAGCATTGTTTCCAGAACTATTCCTACCAACAAAATTCACATCCATAGATTCATTATTATTCTCAATCAAGGAAGACAAATGCATATCATTGGGATCAAGAGGAGTAATTTTAGTAGCAAACATCTTCATAAGTTCATCCATCTTTCCACTCAAAACATTGGTTTCTTCTATAGCATGCACTTTTTTACTAGAAGATCTTTCGGTGTGCCATTGAGAATAATTAGCCATATCAAGCAATTTTGTAGCATCTCCTAACGTAATTCCATAAACGTGCCTCCCGCGGCCGAATCTAAGAGATTTCTAGAAGCAAAGTTCAAACCAGCATAAAATTTTTGTATGATCATCCATAATTTCAAACCATGAGTAGGGAAATTGCAAAGCATCAATTTCATTCTTTCCCAAGATTGGGCAACATGCTCATGATCAAGTTGTTTAAAATTCATAATATCGTTCCTAAGAGTGATGATCTTAGCGGGAGGAAAATACTTAGAGATAAAAGCATCTTTGCACTTGTTCCAAGAATCAATACTATTTTTAGGCAAAGACGAAAACCAAACTTTAGCATGATCTCTAAGTGAAAACGGAAATAACTTCAATTTGACAATATTGTTATCTGTATCTTTCCTCTTTTGCATATCACACAAATCAACAAAATTGTTTAGATGAGTAGCGGCATCTTCACTAGGAAGGCCGGCGAATTGATCTTTCATAACAAGATTCAGCAAAGTGGTATTGATTTCACAAAACTCAACATCATTAAGAGGATCAATGGGAGTACTAAGGAAATCATTATTATTGGTATTCGAGAACTCACACAATTTGGTATTATCTTGCGCCATGGCAACAAGTAATCCAACACACAAGCAAACAGAAAAACGGCAAACGAAAATGAGAGGAGGAGGTTGGGAAAGAGAGGGCGAATAAAACGGCAAGGGTGAAGTGGGGGAGAGGACAACGAGAGGCAAATGGCAAATAATGTAAATGCGAGGGAGATGGGTTTGTGATGGGTACTTGGTATGTCTTGACTTGAGCGATGTGACGCCCTGATAATTAGGCTACAGTAATCCCACGGTAATGATGCCACGTCACCACGGTCACTGTTGTTAACCTCGCGATGATTCGAAACCATTTCAAAATTCAAATTCAAATTAATGTCAACAATAAAGTTTTCGAAAGTTAAAACAAAAATGTTTGGGAGGTGCCATAATTTGCATATGTAAATATGGTGAAATAAACACATTTTTATAAAATGCCTAGATATTTTATAGTGGATGGAAACAAGAAAACAATTAAATAAAAAGAAAAGAAGAACCTAACTAAACAAAAAAAAGGCCTACCCCCCCCCCCCCACAAGGCCTCGGCCCAGCTGGCCATCAGGCCAACCAGGCCGGCCCACCCGCGCCTACTAACCCCCACCCCGGTCAAACCCTATCCCACCGACACCCCCACTCCCCCACTCGCTTGCCTCTCCCTCTCCCCCCTCTCCACTCGATCCCATCTGGATCGGGGAGGGGCCCGACCCCGACGCCACCCGCGCCCGTCCCGCCGTCGTCGCGCCGACGCCACCCAGAGCGCCCTCGCCTCGGCCACCTTGTTGTCGACCCCGTCGCCGCTTCGCCGTCCTCCTCCTCATCTCCTCCTCGCCAGGCCGCCTCGACCCGACTCCGTCGCCCGCCACCTCGCGCTCCCATCTCCCTCTCCCTCGACGGATCTGCTCGCGCCCGAGGATGCCGTCCCCATCGCCGGAGCATGTCGCCATCAAGCCCTCCCCGAGCATGTTGTTGCACGCCTACAAGGCCCGATGAGCGCGCCCTGGATCCCCGTTTCGCCCCCGTCTCTTTGTCGTTCGCCGCACCACACCCGTTGTTGCGCGTCCGCGGCCACCTGCCCGTGCCACTTTCGCCGTGCCTGCCGCTCCACGCCACCTTCCCACGCCCAAGGACGTCGTGGCCATGTTTTGCCCTTGCCCGTGCCTGCCCCTTGATCACCGCCTCGCCATCCGCCGCCCGCGCTGGCCCCGACCGATGTCCCGTTCTGCACTGCTGCGGAAGCCGAAGGCCACCATTGCTCGCCCTGCCCGGCCATCGCTCCCCGCACCCATCTCCGCAGCCGGCTGTTGCCCCGCGCCCCGACGCAACCCCGCCGTGGCCTTGCCACTTCCGCCTCCGGTGGTTGGCCTCGCTGCGCCTGTGGCCGGCGCCCCCTGTCAATCTGGGCATATGCCCAATCGGGCTGGGCACCAGCGCCCGTTAACGCCCAACCCACTATGGCCCATGGGGTCTGTGACTAACGGGCCCCACGCCCCAGAACATTTATTAAAAATAATAATAAAATAATAATAATTAATTAATTAATTAACTTAATTAATTCTGTTTAGACTAACCTAATCATTAGGTAAACTAATTAACTCTCTTTAATTAACTTACTAACTAGATAGTCAATGACATGCGGACCCCTCATGTCAGCTTGACCCAGTCAACGCCCTGTTGACTGCTGACGTCATGATGACGTCAGCATACACTATTCTGGATAATGTTAGAATTAAATAATTAAATAAATTCTAAAAATGATTAAGTCTTTTAAAATTAATATAAAATAGACCGTAGCTCGGATGGAAAAACTTTGTACATGAAAGTTGCTCAGAACGACGAGACGAATCCGGATAAGCAGCCCGTTCGTCCGCCACACATCCCTAGCATAGCGAACCCGCAACTTTCCCCCTTCGGTTCACCTGTCCGAATATGCGAAACACTCGGGATACTTTCCCGGATGTTTCCCCCTTTCGCCGGTATCACCTACTACCGCATTAGGGCACACCTAACACTTCTCATTGTCATGTCATGCGTCGTCATGCTTATGTTTGCATTGTATTTACTGTTTCTTTCCCCTCTTCTCTCCGGTAGACTACGAGACCGACGTTGCTGCTGCCCAGTTCGACTATGGTGTTAACGACTCGTCCTTCTTGCCAGAGCAACCAGGCAAGCCCCCCCCCCCCCCTTGATCACCAGATATCGCCTATTCTTCTCTATACTGCTTGCATTAGAGTAGTGTAGCATGTTACTGTTCGGTTACTCCTATTTTGTTGCATAGCCTGTCATTGCTGCTACAGTCATTGATACCTTACCCGCCATCCTAAATGCTTAGTATAGGATGCTAGTTTATCATCATTGGCCCTACATTCTTGTCAGTCTGCCTTGCTATACTATTGGGCCGTGATCACTTGGGAGGTGATCATGGGTATATACTATACATATATACATACTACAGATGGTGACTAAAGTCGGGTCAGCTCGTTGAGTACCCGCAAGTGATTCTGATATGGGGGCTGGAAGGACAGGTGGCTCCATCCCGGTAGAGGTGGGCCTTGGTTCCTGACGGCCCCCGACTGTTACTTTGTGGTGGAGCAACAGGGCAGGTTGAGACCACCTAGGCGAGAGGTGGGCCTGGCCCTGGTCGGCGTTCGCGGTTACTTCATAATAACACGCTTAACGAGATCTTGGTATTTGATCTGAGTCTGGCCACTGGCCTATACACACTAACCAACTACGCGGGAAAGATATGGGCACTCGACATCGTGGTATCAGCCGAAGCCTTCTTGACGTCAGCGACGGAGCGGCGCGCGCCCGGTTGGACTGCGTAACGGAACTTCCTTTGTAATGGAGTTTGCTAGGTCTGCTCACCGGCCGCGTACGCAACGTGCAGGTGTGCAATGGGCGATGGGCCCAGACCCCTGCACGCATAGGATTTAGACCGGCGTGCTGACCTCTCTGTTGTGCCTAGGTGGGGCTGTGACGTGTTGATCTTCCGAGGCCGGGCATGACCCAGGAAAGTGTGTCCGGCCAAATGGGATCGAGCGTGTTGGGTTATGTGGTGCACCCCTACAGGGAAGTTTATCTATTCGAATAGCCATGTCCCTCGGTAAAAGGACGGCCCGGAGTTGTACCTTGACCTTATGACAACTAGAACCGGATACTTAATAAAATACACCCAGACAAGTTCCACAGACAACCCGGTGATCGCTTTTCCATAGGGCGACAAGGGGAGGATCGCCGGGTAGGATTATGCTATGCGATGCTACTTGGAGGATTTCAATCTACTCTCTTCTACATGCTGCAAGGTGGAGGTGGCCAGAAGCATAGTCTTCGACAGGATTAGCTATCCCCCTCTTATTCTAGCATTCTGCAGTTCAGTCCACCGATATGGCCCTTTACACATATACCCATGCATATGTAGTGTAGCTCCTTGCTTGCGAGTACTTTGGATGAGTACTCACGTTTGCTTTTCTCCCTCTTTTCCCCCTTTCCCTTCTACCTGGTTGTCGCAACCAGATGCTGGAGCCCTGGAGCCAGACGCCACCGTTGACGACGACTCTTACTACACTGGAGGTGCCTACTACTACATGCAGGCCGCTGACGACGACCAGGAATAGTTTAGCAGGATCCCAGGCAGGAGGCATGCGCCTCTTTCGATCTGTATCCAGTTTGTGCTAGCCTTCTTAAGGCAATCTTGTTTAACTTATGTCTGTACTCTGATATTGTTGCTTCCGCTGACTCGTCTATGATCGAGCACTTGTATTCGAGCCCTCGAGGCCCCTGGCTTGTATTATGATGCTTGTATGACTTATTTATGTTTTAGAGTTGTGTTGTGATATCTTCAAGTGAGTCCCTGATCTTGATTGTACACGTTTGTGTGCATGATTAGTGTACGATTGAATCGGGGGCGTCACAAGTTGGTATCAGAGCCGACTGCCTGTAGGAATCCCCCTTCCACACTCCTTGGCCGAAGTTGTGTCTAGTCGATGAAAATTGTTTTACTAACATGGTTGTGCGGCTCATGGGCCCACGTCGCCATTGGGTGGTAGTAGGATCTTTTATTCCTCGACCCTTACTCTGGGGCTCTGAACTCTCTCCTACTCGGGTTAAATGAATTTACTAACTCTAACATTAGGTTCTCGTAACAACTTTCTCCCGGAGAGCCCCTTATTACAGATGACCATCTACTGCACCAAAAGAATCCAAAGATACTATCCGATGTTCTCTCGAGACTTTATGGCGTCGCTTTTGCAATCCCCTTTCATCAATAAACCCCTATGGATAACCACGTATACTCGCCATTCATACAATGTTTCCCAGTTGATCTTGTTACTGCAAGATACCCCGAAATTCTCTCTGTTGTTTCGAGAATCCTTTGAGCTTAGTGCCTTGCTGTTCTTTGTCACCTGAATACCCCTATGGATAATTCTCGCACTTACCGAGTATCCGCTCATCCCCAGTTGATTCCTGTATTTCACAAAAGTCTTCGTAATACCGTTCGTTCTTCTGTAAATCCTCAACAGCCTAATGCTCTTGAAATTCTTGCTTGCTAGCATTATGATTAATCCAATAAGTCTGGTAATCTTATTGGCATCCTTTGTCATTATCATTTAGAGTCTATTGATTCGATATGTTGCGAATGCTTGCAATCCTCAGGAATTATCCTTTTGGCTCAGACATCATTTTAAACATGAGCTGGTTCTTGACCAATCGGATTGCCATTGATTGTACCCCCAAGCATACGCAACTTATCCATCCTTAATCAGAGTGTTTGCTTCTGATCCCTTGATCGGAAATCATAATTCTTTTGCATTTGAGATTTGAATTAGTCAGTTGTTTCTATAGTCTGATCTCCTTACATTGTTTCTTCCTCTGGGTGAGTACTGATGCTCACATCAGATCCTTTGAGGACCACCAGATCCTTTGTTGGATTTTATCCGATAGCGTCCTTCATATTCAATCACTTTGGAAGTTCTTTCTCCATTGGTAAATCCTATCCTCTGATTGACCAACCATGCTCTGCTTTCGAGCTTATGTTATTTACTCCTGAAGTTTGTGGTATATGTTCCTAAGAGACCCTGATGGATTGAAGCTATGCCTTTTCTAATCTGTGTAAACTCAGAAGCTTCTACGGGTCATACTCTAACAGTGTTATGCCAAATAAAATTTCAGCACTACAACTTCATCAAACGCGAGGAGTGAATGAAAGGTTATGCATTGGAGAAGTGGGAGTCGACCTTGAACTTTGTGTTCATGCCCATGGACACGATGTATAACTTATCATGGAAGCTACTCGTAAAAATAATTACCCCCCTTGTTATAAGTTCATCTTGTATCCGTGGTTCGATCATTTGCAATCGTTGTTCCGGCCATGTTCTCCTTTTAAATACCATTTCTCGGACAAGTTGAAGTACTTGTCTTCTGCAGATCATTGCACCTTCCCAACCTTTACTTTGATCTACCTTCGAGTATTACCCCTTGGTATCTCGAGGATATCAACCCATTGCACTTCATCTTATGAATTTCTGATGAAGTAGTACCTTTTCCCCGTCATAATCACTCCACGGGTTCTGGGTTGTTGTCAACCGAGAACACCGGTTAGTGAATCGAATCACCCATGTGATTCCGTACTCCTAGTACTTTTTGGTTGAGATGTTTAATAAATCCTTCAAGTCATTCCTAGTCTGATCGACTATATCATTATCGTTCTAATTTTAACTGTGCTACCTGGTCCTTCTTCCCGGAGCACAATTTTTGACGATGAGCTAAGCTTACGTCGATTTTCCTCATCATATCATTTTGCTTTGGACAACAAGCTTTGTTTGGAGTTTGTGTTGTACCTTGGTTCCAATAACCTTTCGCTTCACCAATCCTTTGACCTGATGTCATCGCCGATCGATTACATCTTGAAATCTCCCGACTAATGTGTTGTGATCATCATCAGCATTCTGAGTTCTTCCAGGATATCAATTGAATTCATGATGAGAAATACCATCCTTGCCCCTCGATGATTTGTGTTATCATCAGTAACATTCTTGCCTCCCCCCAACACAAACTTGTTCATGTTTTGTGTTATACCTTGAGCTCCTCGCTATCTAGCCCATGTTCTGTTTTACCTTGAAGTATCACCATCTCTTTTTGTCAAGAATGTGGTGAGAATTTCACCACCTCTTAAGAATTCTTGATATAATAACACTTCTCGCCATCTTCGTTCATTCCCTGGTCCCCGTGTTGTTTTTAACCGGAATACCGACAATTGAGCTATGACGCGTGAATTCAAAAATTCTAGCAACCCTATTGCTTTGAAGTGAATGGGTGATAGTTTCATTCTAAGTCTTTCAATAATTGAATCACCATTCTAAACATTGATCATGCTACCTAAGCCCATATTATGGGCGCATCTTTCAACCAATGTTTAATTGTGTAGGTTTTCCTCGAGCATGCATCATTATACCATTTGATCTGGCAAATGTTATCTCCTTGTTCACATAATAGTGGAAATCCATCATTTGGAAATCTCGATGAATTGTCGCTGAGTGCATCAGCCACCTCATCATCCTCTCCTTGGTTTACTGATGAACTCTTGTTTCGGAACTCGCTTCCATAGTTCATTTCCCGAGAATCTTATGATGTCTTCTCGTCAATTCGTGTCGCACCTTTTTATCTCAGGATCCTGAGTCTGAGGTATCCTGACACCAATCAGATCTGAATCTCGGTCAGATATGATGGTTGGAACATATTTCCAAGAGTTATAACATTGGTATTTATATGACCCGGTAAGGTGATGTCATGCCTAGCACACCTGGCCGGAGGGCCTATTGTTATAGTTTCCTTTTTGGCAAGGTTAGCCATTCTTTCATGAGGAAATTGTAAAACTTATTCTATAAGTTGTTCCTGATGGATCCTTTGTGCATCCAGATTCTGACCCTTACTTGATGACAATGTCAATGCTATCTCGATGCATGTTTGTGGTACTCCGATTTTCAACAAGAACATTTGAAGCCCAATGCTAAATGTTTCTTGCTCAATTATCCAAACACCGTTGCCTGGGTAATGTCATGAAATTTCTCTCCCCTTACCTAAAGGGTTTTCTACATTATATCTTGTCATGGATATCATGCTCTGCTTATCCTTGGGAAGGATATACCCTTGAAATATGTGTTTAAACACATTTTCCTTTCCATTGTTCTGTTTAATCTGATAATCATATTTTCCTTTCCATTGGTTGGTTTAACGTTTCTTGTGATCTATATGATCTAAGCAGTAATATTCTCCTGCTTATGTAAACACCTCGGTGTACAATTCTGTCAGCAAGACCCTGTTACTATTGTTGATGACATTCCCGTAGCCATCGATGGACGAGAACTTTGCCTATTGGTCCGTCTCGTTCAACGAGCAGGAAAATGGTTCTCTTCGTCCCTCACCCTTGGTACCAACTTTGTTGCTGACATAACTGACAGGCTATCCTCTGACATGCCTTCCTTACATGATCGTGTAAGACATCATCGCCTTCCTACTTTTAACCCACATGGTGGGTCCATAACCCACAGTTCCACAGGATCGAAACCTCACTCTCCTATACACCCCTGTTCTTACGGTTGTTCCTCGCACTTGGCCTCGTATGTGATTCACGAGCCACCTTCCGAGAGATCATCAATTCAGGTATCGGACACAATACTTATACCTATTGCTTTGAACCCCTTCCACGCCCTGTTTCAGGCATCAAACGATTTCCTGCCCGCTCGAAACTTCACATGATACCTCCTTACTTTGCTCTTGATATTTTCTTAAGTTTAAATTTGAGAGTTACTTCCTCGATGTTATCGACCAGATAGTCGAACTTGCAGAGATCCGTTCTCCCGGAATGCCCACCCCTTATTCTTTACGTAAGTACGATGAAGATCTCGAGGAAAGGATGTGTACTACATCATGATGACCTGAAGGAGAGAAATGAAGGCATCAACATAATGGATCAACCGCTTCGAGAAGAGCAACCAAGATTCAGAACGCTCGTTAGAATTTCATAACCAAATCCCTTCCCCCTCACTTCCCCTCTTAAATCTCGGGACGAGATTTCTTGTAGTGGAGGAGATTTGTGACGCCCGGATAATTAGGCTACAATAATCCCACGCTAATGATGCCACGTCACCACGGTCACTTTTGTTAACCTCGCGATGATTCGAAACCGTTTCAAAATTCAAATTCAAATTAATGTCAACAATAAAAGTTTTCGAAAGTTAAAACAAAAATGTTCGGGACGTGCCATAATTTGCATATGTAAATATGGTGCAATAAACACATTTTTATAAAATGCCTAGATATTTTATAGTGGATGGAAACAAGAAAATAATTAAATAAAAAGAAAAGCAGAACCTAACTAAACAAAAAAGGCCTGCCCCCCACCCCCACTAGGCCTCGGCCTAGCTGGCCATTAGGCCAACCAGGCCGGCCCACCCGCGCCTACTAACCCCCACCCCGGTCAAACCCTATCCCACCGACACCCCCACTCCCCCACTCGCTCGCCTCTCCCTCTCCCCACTCTCCTCTCGATCCCATCTGGATCGGGGAGGGGCCCGACCCCGACGCCGCCCGAGCCCGTCCCGCCGTCTCGCGCCGACGCCACCCAGAGGGCCCCTCCTCGGCCACCTCGTCGTCGACCCCGTTGCCACTTCGTCGTCCTCCTCCTCATCTCCTCCTCGCCAGGCCGCCTCGACCCCGACTCCGTCGCCCGCCACCTCGCGCTCCCATCTCCCTCTCCCTCGACGGATCTGCTCGCGCCCGAGGACGCCGTCCCCATCGCCGGAGCATGTCGCCATCAAGCCCTCCCCGAGCACGCTGTTGCACGCCTATAGGGCCCGGTGAGCGTGCCCTCGATCCCCGTTTCGCCCCCGTCTCTTTGTCGTTTGCCACACCACGCCCGTTGCTGCACGTCCGCGGCCACCTGCTCGTGCCACTTTCGCCGTGCCTGCCGCTCCACGCCACCTTCCCACGCCCAAGGACGTCGTGGCCGTGTTTTGCCCTTGCCCGTGCCTGCCCCTTGCTCACCGCCTTGCCATCCGCCGCCCGCGCTGGCCCCGACCGATGTCCCGTTCTGCACTGCCGCAGAAGCCGAAGGCCACCGTTGCTCGCCCTACCCGGCCACCGCTCCCCGCGCCCATCCCCGTGGCCGGCTGCTGCCCCGCGCCCCGGTGCAACCCCGCCGTGGCCTTGCCACTGCCGCCTCCGGCGGTTGGCCTCGCTGCGCCTGTGGCCAGCGCCCCCCTGTCGATCTGGGCATATGCCCAATCGGGCTGGGCACCAGCGCACGTTAACGCCCGACCCACTATGGCCCATGGGGTCTGTGACTAACGGGCCCCACGCCCCAGAACGTTTATTAAAAAAATAATAATTAATTAATTAATTAATTAACTTAATTAATTAACTTAATTAATTCTGTTTAGACTAACCTAATCATTAGGTAAACTAATTAACTCTCTTTAATTGACAGTCAATGACATGCGGACCCCCTCATGTCAGCTTGACCCAGTCAACACCCTGTTGACTACTGACGTCATGCTGACGTCATGATGACGTCAGCATACACTATTCTGGATAATGTCAGAATTAAATAATTAAATAAATTCTAAAAATGATTAAATCTTTTAAAATTAATATAAAATAGACCATAGCTCGGATGGAAAAACTTTGTACATGAAAGTTGCTCAGAACGACGAGACGAATCCGGATACGCAGCCCGTTCGTCCGCCACACATCCCTAGCATAGCGAACCCGCAACTTTTCCCCTCCGGTTCACCTGTCCGAATACGCGAAACACCGGGGATACTTTCCTGGATGTTTCCCCCTTTCACCGGTATCACCTACTACCGCGTTAGGGCACACCTAACACTTCTCATTGTCATGACATGCATCGTCATGCTTATGTTTGCATTGTATTTACTGTTTCTTCCCCCTCTTCTCTCCGGTAGACTACGAGACCGACGTTGTTGCTGCCCAGTTCGACTACGGTGTTGACGACTCGTCCTTCTTGCCAGAGCAACCAGGCAAGCCCCCCCCCCTTGATCACCAGATATCGCCTATTCTTCTCTATACTGCTTGCATTAGAGTAGTGTAGCATGTTACTGTTCGGTTACTCCTATTCTATTGCATAGCCTGTCATTATTGCAACAGTCATTGATACCTTACCCACAATCCTAAATGCTTAGTATAGGATGCTAGTTTATCATCATTGGCCCTACATTCTTGTAAGTCTGCCTTGCTATACTATTGGGCCGTGATCACTTGAGAGGTGATCACAGGCATATACTATACATATATACATACTACAGATGGTGACTAAAGTCGGGTCAGCTCGTTGAGTACCCGCAAGTGATTTCGATATGGGGGCTGGAAGGACAGGTGGCTCCATCCCGGTAGAGGTGGGCCTGGGTTCCCGACGGCCCCCGACTGTTACTTTGTGGCAGAGCGACTGGGCAGGTTGAGACCACCTATGCGAGAGGTGGGCCTGGACCTGGTCGGCGTTCGCGGTTACTTCATAATAACACGCTTAACGAGATCTTGGTATTTGATCTGAGTCTGGCCACTGTCCTATGCCCACTAACCAACTACACAGGAAAGATATGGGCACTCGACGTCGTGGTATCAGCCGAAGCCTTCTTGACGTCAGCGACGGAGCGGCGCGCGCCCAGTTGGACTGCGTAACACAACTTCCTTTGTAATGGAGGTTGCCAGGTCTGCTCACCGGCCGTGTACGCAACGTGCAGGTGTGCAATGGGCGATGGGCCTAGACCCCTGCGCGCATAGGATTTAGACCGGCGTGCTGACCTCTCTGTTGTGCCTAGGTGGGGCTGCGACGTGTTGATCTTCCGAGGCCGGGCATGACCCAGGAAAGTGCGTCCGGCCAAATGGGATCGAGCGTGTTGGGTTATGTGGTGCACCCCTGCAGGGAAGTTTATCTATTCGAATAGCCGTGTACCTCGATAAAAGGACGACCCGGAGTTGTACCTTGACCTTATGACAACTAGAACCGGATACTTAATAAAATACATCCAGACAAGTTCCACAAACAACCCGGTGATCGCTTTTCCACAGGGCGACGAGGGGAGGATCGCCGGGTAGGATTATGCTATGCGATGCTACTTGGAGGATTTCAATCTACTCTCTTCTACATGCTGCAAGATGGAGGTGGCCAGAAGCGTAGTCTTCGACAGGATTAGCTATCCCCCTCTTATGTTGGCATTCTGCAGTTCAGTCCACCGATATGGCCCTTTACACATATACCCATGCATATGTAGTGTAGCTCCTTGCTTGCGAGTACTTTGGATGAGTACTCACGGTTGCTTTTCTCCCTCTTTTCCCCCTTTCCCTTCTACCTGGTTGTCGCAACAAGATGCTGGAGCCCTGGAGCCAGACGCCACCGTTGACGAAGACTCTTACTACACTGGAGGTGCCTACTAGTACATGCAGGCCGCTGACGACGACCAGGAGTAGTTTAGGAGGATCCCAGGCAGGAGGCATGCGCCTCTTTCGATCTGTATCCAGTTTGTGCTAGCCTTCTTAAGGTAATCTTGTTTAACTTATGTTTGTACTCTGATATTGTTGATTCCGCTGACTCGTCTATGATCGAGCACTTGTATTCGAGCCCTCGAGGCCCCTGGCTTGTATTATGATGCTTGTATGACTTATTTATGTTTTAGAGTTGTGTTGTGATATCTTCCCGTGAGTCCCTGATCTTGTTTGTACACATTTGCGTGCATGATTAGTGTACGATTGAATCGGGGGCGTCACAAGCGAAGACCTCCCCGGCAACGGCGCCAGAAATCCTTCTTGCTACGTCTTGAGCTTGCGTTGGTTTTCCTCGAAGAGGAGAGGGTGATGCAGCAAAGTGCAGCGTAAGTATTTCCCTCAGTTTTTGAGAACCAAGGTATCAATCTAGTATGAGGCTCCTCAAAAGTCCCACGCACCTACACAAACAAACTGAGAACTCGCAACCAACGCAATAAAGGGGTTGTCAATCCCTTCACGGCCACTTGTGAAAGTGAGATCTAATAAAGATAGTATGATAAGATAAATATATTTTTGGTGTTTTATAAGATAGATGCAAAAAGTAAAGATGAAAATAAAGATAGATTGAAAGCAAATATGATAAGAGATAGACCTGGGGGCCATAGGTTTCACTAGAGGCTTCTCTCAAGATAGCATAAGTATTACGGTGGGTGAACAAATTACTGTCGAGCAATTGATAGAAAAGCGCATAGTTATGAGATTATCTAGGCATGATCATGTATATAGGCATCACGTCCATAACAAGTAGACCGACTCCTGCCTGCATCTACTACTATTACTCCACACATCGACCGACTCCTGCCTGCATCTAGAGTATTAAGTTCATAAGAACAGAGTAACACATTAAGCAAGATGACATGATGTACAGGGATAAACACATGCAATATGATATAAACCCCATCTTGTTATCCTCGATGGCAACAATACAATACGTGTCTTGCAACCCTTTCTGTCACTGGGTAAGAACACCGCAAGATTGAACCCAAAGCTAAGCACTTCTCCCATGGCAAGAAAGATCAATCTAGTAGGCCAAACCAAACT
Organism: Triticum aestivum; assembly: GCF_018294505.1. NCBI lineage: Eukaryota > Viridiplantae > Streptophyta > Magnoliopsida > Poales > Poaceae > Triticum > Triticum aestivum. The sequence continues at coordinate 324,201,869 of NC_057795.1, forward strand.
GATAATTCGAAGAGACTTGCAAAGATAACTCAATCATACATAAAAGAATTCAGAGAATATTCAAATATTATTCATAGATAAACTTGATCATAAACCCACAATTCATCGGATCTCGACAAACACACCGCAAAAAGAGTTTACATCCAATAGATCTCCACAAGAGAGGGGGAGAACATTGTATTGAGATCCAAAAAGAGAGAAGAAGCCATCTAGCTAATAACTATGGACCCGTAGGTCTGTGGTAAACTACTCACAACTCATCGGAGGGGCAAGGATGTTGATGTAGAAGCCCTCCGTAGTTGATTCCCCCTCCGGCAGAGTGCCGGCGAAGGCTCCAAGATGAGATCTCACGGATACAGAAGGTTACAGCGGTGAAAATTGTGTTTCGTGGTGCTCCTGGATGTTTTCGGGGTACGTAGGTATATATAGGAGGAAGAAGTACGTCGGTGGCCGCCCGAGGGGCCCACGAGACAGGGGGCACGCCCTAAAGGGGGGGGGCGGCCCCCTATCTCGTGGGGCCCTCGGGAGCTTCTTGACTTGTACTCCAAGCTCTCCGGATCAGATTTGTTCCAAAAATCACGCTCCCGAAGGTTTCATTCCGTTTGGACTCCGTTTGATATTCCTTTTCTTCGAAATACTGAAATAGGCAAAAAAAAACAACAATATGGGCTGGGCCTTCGGTTAGTAGGTTAGTCCCAAAAATGATATAAATGTGTAAAATAAAGCCCATAAACATCCAAAAGGGGTAATATAATAGCATGGAACAATCCAAAATTATAGATACATTGGAGACGTATCAGCAGCCCTCTACAAGTGTTTGACAGCCATTGGGTTGAAAGATCGGTCGATCATGGAGTACCCTGCTACCTCTTGAGCTTGTGTTGGTTTTCCCTTTAAGAGGAAAGGGTGATGCAACAAAGTAGCGTAAGTATTTCCCTCAGTTTTGAGAACCAAGGTATCAATCTAGTAGGAGATGACGCACAAGTCACCGAATACCTGCACAAACAATCAAGAACTTGCAACCAACGCGATAAAGGGGTTGTCAATCCCTTCACGTCACTCACAAAAGTGAGATCTGATGGAGATAATAAAGTAAATATTTTTGGTATTTTTGGTTTATAGATTGGAAAGTAAAGATTGCAAAATAGTAGATCAAAAACTAGCAAGATGGAAACGAGATTCAATAATGTGGAAAAGAGACCCGTGGGCCATAGGTTTCACTAGTGGCTTCTCTCGAGATAGCATATATTATGGTGGGTGAACAAATTACTGCCGAGCAATTGATAGAAAAGCACATAATTATGATGATATCTAAGGCAATGATCATGAACATAGGCATCACGTCCGTGTCAAGTAGACCGACTCCTGCCTGCATCTACTACTATTAATCCACACATCAACCGCTATCCGGCATGCATCTAGAGTATTAAGTTCATAAAGAACGGAGTAACGCATTAAGCAAGATGACATGATGTAGAGGAATTAACTCAAGCAATATGATGAAACCCCCATCTTGTTATCCTCGATGGCAACAATACAATATGTGCCTTGCTGCCCCTACTGTCACTGGAAAAGGACACCGCAAGATTGAACCCAAAGCTAAGCACTTCTCCCATTGCAAGAAAGATCAATCTAGTAGGCCAAACTAAACCAAAAATTTGAAGAGACTTGAAAAGGTATCAAATCATGCATATAAGAATTCAGAGAAGAACCAAATAATATTCATAGATAATCTTGATCATAAATCCACATTTCATCAGATCTCGACAAACACACCGCAAAAGAGTATTACATTGAATAGATCTCCAAGAACATCGAGGAGAACATGGTATTGAGAATCAAAGAGAGAGAGAGAAGAAGCCATCTAGCTAATAACTATGGACCCGAAGGTCTATGGTAAACTACTCACGCTTCACCGGAGAGGTAATGGTGTTGATGTAGAAGCCCTCCGTGATCGAATCCTTCTCTGGCAGATCGCCAAAAAAGGGCCTAAGATGGGATCTCACGGGTACAGAAGGTTGTGGCGGTGGAAAATTGGTTTCGTGGCTCCCCCTGATGTTTTTAGGGTATAAGAGTATATATAGGTGAAGTAACTAGGTCAGGGGAGCTACAAGGGGCCCACGAGTGTGGGGACGCGCCCTACCCCCCTGGGTGCACCTTCCTGCCTCGTGGCCGCCTCGTTGCATCTCTGACTTCATCTCCAAGTCTTCTGGGTTGCTTTCAGTCCAAAAAAGATCATCGCGAAGGTTTCATTCCGTTTGGACTCCGTTTGGTATTCCTTTTCTGCAAAACTCTAAAATAGGCAAAAAAAAATAGGAACTGGCACTGGGCCCTCAGCTAATAGGTTAGTCCCAAAAATAATATAAAAGAGCATATTAAAGCCCATTAAACACCCAAAGCAGATAATACAATAGCATGGAACAATCAAAAATTATACATACATTGGAGACGTATCAAGCATCCCCAAGCTTAATTCCTGCTCTTCCTCGAGTAGGTAAATGATAAAAACGAATTTTTGATGTAAAATGCTACCTAACATTTTTATCAATGTAATTTTCTTTATTGTGAGATGAATGTTCAGATCCGAAAGATTCAAGACAAAAGTTTAATATTGACATAGGAATAGTAATACTTCAAGCATACTAACGAAACAATCATGTCTTCTCAAATAACATGGCAAAAGAAAGCTTATCCCTACAAAATCATATAGTTTGGCTATGCTCCATCTCCGTCACACAAAATACTCAAATCATGCACAACCCCGATGACAAGCCAAGCAATTCTTTCATACTTTGATGTTCTTGAACCTTTTCAACTTTTATGCAATACATGAGCGTGAGCCATGGATATAGCACTATGGGTGGAATAGAATGGTGGTTGTGGAGAAGATAAAAAGAGGGAGATGGTCTCACATCAACTAGGCGTATTAATGGGCTACGGAGATGCCCATCAATAGATATCAATGTGAGTGAGTTGGGATTGCCATGCAACGGATGCACTAGAGTTATAAGTGTATGGAAGCTTAAAAAGAAACTAAGTGGGTGTGCATCCAACTTGCTTGCTCACTAAGATCTAGCCCAACTATATTCTTTTTGAAGAATACCCAGCCCAAGTCAACTTGTTATTCTCCATCCCGCAGGGTTGTAAATATTTCCTAGAAGGGATGAATTAGGATTAACATGAAAATAAGCTTTGAGAAATAATAAATGGGATGTAATTATAAAAAACTAGGCTATAATTATAAAAACACACACCAAACATGTAATTATTTAAAAGTAATATTATTTTTGGATTTTGAAATTTTTAGTTTCATTACTTGTTGTGCGCGCAATATTTTGTTGGATTTTTACCTAATACAAATCTATTTTGAAATTATATTTAATCTGACTCTAAATTTAGGGATAAAAGTATTTCAGATCCCATCAAATGTGGGAAATTTTGTTGAATCCTGTTTTGAGCGGTTGGTTGAAATTATTATTTGTTGTTCTAGCTAGAAAATGGGTTGTAATTTTAACGAACTGTAAATGGGTTACAGTAAATTTCATTATAATTCAAAAATGGGTTGTACATTATTACAAATCGCAAATAGGCTATATGTTCTCTGTCACGCACTTGTGAGCCTACTAAGTTAACACATACGCAAGGAGTTTGTCAACTTATAATCAACACACGATTCTAGCAGGAGTGGTCGTTGGATGTCCATCCAACGGATGTCGTGCTTCTTTAATCTCGGATATTCTTGCTTCAGCCGCCCAAACCACCGCCGGAGGTATCGCCTGCTACCGCCTCCCGTGGTCGGTTGTGCTGCCGCGCAGGACCCACCGGCCCACCCTACTCCCATCGCTGTCCAGGCCATTCCTCTACTCACCAACACCTCATGTTATTCTCCGGCGACGGCAGCCTCACACCGCAGCCGAACCAGTGAACCCTCGTACTCCCATCCGCATGAGCATCCATTAATGTTTCTTCGCCGGCTCCGGGTCATTCCCTTCCTAGGACTCGCCATCGTTCACCGTGTTGGTTCTCTCATTGCGCCGTGGTCAACTTTGTCAACAAACGGTAGCCATCATAAGAGGCATGTGCTTGGAGTGGCTGACAGTAGGACCCACATGGCCCATGGCCGCATGCAGCAAGTTCCCCCTTATTATGCAAAAACAAATGATTTCTCCCCGTGGCAGGTTTGACCCACTAGCTACATCTTCGCACGCAAAGAAGTGCTTCCTTTATTACGCGGAAATAAAAAGTTTCCTCTCCCTGACAGCTGGGATCCACTAGCTTTATTATGATTCATTTCGTGAGAATATAGATTGTACCAAAGATGCCAAATTGTTTTCTTTTTATTCTAACTCGAAAAGGAAGAAATTAAAAAACCAGAAAACATCTTCGCACACAAGGAAGTGACACCTTAGTACACGCAAAAAAATGATTCCCCCCTGCTAGTTGGGAGCTACCAAATTTGGAGGCTGACTTGTGGGCTTACTAAGTTGACGCGTACGCAGGCCTTTGTGAACTTAATCAATAAACAATCCTAGCTGTAGTGGTCGTTGGATGTTAATCCAACAGCCGAGCTGTGTCTTCAACCTCTGGTCTTCTTGCTCCAACCGCCCAAACCAGCACTTGCCGTACCGCCTGCTCTAGCCTCCCGTAGTCGGCTGTGCAGCCGTGCATGCTTCACCGCTCGACCATACTACCATTAGCCAGGCCTTCCCTCTACTCACCCACACCCCCTGTTATTCTCCAGCAACGGCAGCCTTACACCGCAGCCGAACCAGTGAACCCTCGTACTCCCCTCCGCGTGGGCATCCACCTGCCTCATCTTCCCTAGCTCAGAGGTGTTCCCTTCCTAGGCCTCGCCGTCATCCATCGCCTAGGTGATGTCCGCGTGGCGTGGTCAACATGGTCAACAAACGACAACCATCGAAAGAGTAGTGTACGTGGTGAGGCTGACAGATGGACCCACCAGTTACATCTTCGCACGCAAGGAAGTGCCTCCTTATTACGCGCAAAGAAATGAGTCCGCCCCTGACAGCTTGGACCCACCATCTATATCTTCGCATGGAAGGAAGTGCGTCCTTATCCTCCCTGACAGCTAGGACCCACCCGGTCGAAGCGTACGTAGCGTTGTCTATCTGGTCACGGATGTGTACGTACATACTGGTCGATCGGTCTCTCTGCAACGATGAACCGTGGCCGAGCAAGCAACGACACGTGTAGTAGTAGAGCCCCCGACGTAGTAGTTCAGGCAGTCCCTTCTAAACTGTGTACACGTACATACAGCCACATGCCAAAAAATACGGCCACATACATACATATGGGCTGGATCTCGAACGCGTACTCGCTCATACGTACGGCCAGGGATCGTGTAGATGGAGAGGCAACGGACGGCAGCAACGACGTCCTGTTCATCGGCAGCCAACCGGTTGGGTTGGAGCGGAGAAACAACATCATGTTCATCGGGAGGCAACAGACTGGGTCGGAATGCATCGTGTTCATTGGGAGCCAACCGCCTTGGACGGAACAGACGAAACGGGGTCTGGAGTACCGCAGTACGGAGGAAATGGCCTTCTGTTCGACCGGCTACGGTCGAAACGAGATCCTGTTCATCGGAAGGCATCTGGCATACCGCAAAATGGAGGAAACAGACTTGTGCTCGAGCTCGAAACTGGGTGCTGTTGATCGGGAGGGGTGTGGCGTACCGCAAAACAGAGGAAGCAGACTTCTGTTGAAGCGCCTACGGTCGAAACGAGGTCCTGTTCATCCACCGTCTACTGCCTCGCTCCAGACTCCACGGGCTACTGTTCATCCACCGTTGACTTTCTCCAGCCTCCGCCAACTATTGTTCATCCACGGGCTACTGTTCATCCAGCCTCCACCAGCTACTATTCATAGAGCTTCCACGGGGTCCTGTTCATCCACCCCCAACCGGCTGGGGTGTGGCGGCCTCCTCGGGGTCCTGTTCATCCAGCGACGACGGCCTACTACCACGGGGTCCTGTTCATCCAACCCCCACCGGGAACTGTTCATCCATAGCCAACCAACCGGCTCGACTCACCACGTCTCGACTTGTTCTACGTATCACGCGCACACTGTTCATCGAGAGGCAACCCAACACCGGCTGGCTATGCCTCGCAGGGGGGCTCGATCGGCTTCAATAAGCAGCAGCAGTGATCGATCGCTCGGGTTCAGTTAGCAGCAGCAGTAGCGAAGGAATCGCTCGGGTTCAGTCAGCAGCGAATGAATCACTCGGTTTCAGTTAACAGCCAAGGGATTGATAGCTCGGGTTCAGTAACCTAGCTAGCAGTGCGATCGCTCGGGTTCAGTTAGCCAACGCCTCGCACACACGTGCGTACAGGAGAGAACGTGCAAACCACAATGCATCGCTCGGCCCCGACCACCCATCGTAACCGGGAACTCCCCGATATTTTCCTCGCTCGCTTCTACCATGATTTTTTCCGTCATTGACAGCCCAAAGACTGTCATGCAGGTGCGTCCTCGGTCTGCCCAGGACGAAAAGCCCATTTCCTGTCATGCTTTTTTGTCATAGAAGTAGGATCACACAACATGTATGATGATACATGGTTTTGTCACAATTATCGTCATAGAAGTGTCATAAGCATGACGGAAAAAAATTATTCGAGCCAAAATGTCACAGATGTGTCTTTTTTTGTAGTGATCCATATTGATCACTATGAATACACGAATGATATTCGAGTAAACCTTTGGTTATCATGTGTTATTCCCTTTGCTTCTGATACTTTACAAAACCTGGGTGAGATACATTGCTATCCTCTCGACTCATTCTCATGCTCACTATACCGGTCTCCTCATTACCGGTTTTATTCTTCTTTCTCGTTGACATGTTCCAGAACCCCTGCGACCTAGTCACATGTGTCTGACTAGACGATGATGGATGTCGTCACACCGAGAGAGCGCTAAGAATATCTCGCCATTGTCGGAGGAGCAAATTCCACTCTTGGGCTATCTAGTCCGTTGTCAAACTTTTCGATGTACCTGTAAGTTATCGTTATGATCACCGTGTTACAGATGACGTTTGAGCAACCCTAAAGTCCATCATACAATAATAAGTGACTATGATACTCCCATTTTCTAAGGAACTAAAGCACACGTTAACTCTCTCTGTTATAATGATTGACTTGTGACTATAGTATCCCAAAGTATAACAAACAAGTTTGGGTCAATTCAATATGATCATTCTTCCAACGTCATATTCTCAAAGTTGTTTTAGGACTACCGTTATACTTAACGATATCCTAAGATCTAGAAAACATGATCACATACAACCCTTGAGCTAGTCCTAGAGGCGAGACTGGGAATCAGATTTTACCATTTATCATTCCACACGTGCATATGAGTTTTTCACTAAATCGAATATTCTAGGATCATAGCAGTTATAGAGTAGAATATAAACTCTTATTATAAACATAGAAATAAATAAAACAATATTATTTTCTTTAGAGTATATTCCAACAAGACCATAGCCGGAAATTTCAACGAGAACCAAGTTTACCCAGCAGCAGGTCTTTTCGATGAGACCCTCATGCCACCGGGCCGTATTTTATCAAGGCAATGGGCCTCTGGTCGCCGACGGCCGAAGCTTGGTCGGGCGTCCCCAAGTGGCTGCCGGCGCGATCGGTTTTGGAGCTAAGCCTCGTGTGTAGAGGATGGCGCACCATGGTCACCACGGAGCTTCGGTTCATCTGATCGCACGTCGTCCACACGAACTCGATCAAGAGGCATCCTCGTATCAAGTTCATCATGGATCTTTCACTTGGTTTTTTCTGCGACTTGGATTACATCGGTAATTTCCTGTATCCACCGGACATTACTCTAGACTGTTTTAGTGCTCTCAACCTTGTCACGACCTCAACTTGGGGACCTGCAATGGATTGGTTTTCCTGTGCAATCCTGCCATCCGCTACCGCCGCCGCATACAACATGACGACGAAGAATCGAAGATGACCAAGACAACCAAGCAGATGGTTCCTTCGATGTCTGTATGGCATTGGGATACGACTCCGACAACGAGGACCATGTGCTGGTGTCTCTCGCCTACGAAGAAAGAACATGGACACTCGGGACTACAAACTACGACGCGGTGTGCGATGTGTGAAGGGTGACCAATGGCGTCAGACTGAGCCTCCACTGAAGCCAATGTCTAACCTGCAACCCACCTATGCAGATGGCAAGATTTACTAGGTGGTCGAGCGAAGCTTCCGGCTAAGCTCAATCCGATAAAAGGAACTGAAGCCAGTTCAAATTGAGGACGTCGTTCAAACTTGGGTACTACGACTCCAAGACCGGGCAACTAGAGACAATCTACCGTGTTATTGCGTCCTCAATTTGAAAACCGACAAAGGTGGCTTCTTCCTTATTCACGCCTTGATGCACCTTTGTCGTATTCAATCTCGCCTGAGAGCAGTGCATCATCGATCTCAAGACATGTAGGCTTCTAGTTAATCTTGATCGCCATATAACACGTAGGCGTCCCTGCCCTCCAACTCGCAACCTTCCTCCTCCCTTAGTCAAATGATGCGTGCACTTTATATCATGCTTTAGTTAAGTATTTTGCATCATAGTCATAGTTTTTTTTTTGAGGGGGCGGGGGTGTTACCGCGGTTGTTTTGCCCCTTTTGTCACAAGGGAGATAAAACTGAGAGGACTTGGAGCATTTATTTAAAGAAAAGAAAATCCCATTTATTGGGTGGAAAATATGAAGATTGGATAGAATGGGTACCGTCCAAAAGAAAAGCCGACTACCTTCATCTTGCTTTAGTGTTTGTAGTCGTCGCAAGGTGGTCTACGGATTTGAATGTAATATTTATTATTTCTGGTGTCCGTTGTACTGTCATACTTAAAGATGAATAGATTGAAAATTTCACGGAAAAAAACTGGGTTTAAATTGGTTTTTTTGTTAGGCATGCCCTCGTACCAGGCGCTGCTAGAGATCAAGTATGGGGTCGACTGTGTTCCAATGGACAAACAGAAGACACATACAGACCAAAATCTACACCAAGTTCTGTGAAGGATTTGCTCATTCTTGTTCTGATATATCATGTAACCAGAATCAGTCTGACGACACAGATGCAATATGATCTGCACAATTATTAATTTTATCCCAACAAACACATCGCGTTAACTTTATAACAGCACCCAAAAGAACAGAATTGCACTTTTGACAATCTTGAGAATAATAAATCGGAGGTGCTGAGCATAGAAAATTGCCACATTCATCGAGCTCTTGGTACAAAGAGTTCAAGGATTATATGAAGCCTTTCCCTTACCTATTAGCATAACTGAAAGTGTTGCCTCGATGGTTACTAGTACTACCATTATGTCATTATTACTGTAGACCCCACCCAACATTATGTCATTAGCACAACCATAATGCCCACCCAACATTTTCCTACCTGAGATCCCAATTTCAGCTTTATTTATGATATGTGATTATGTACTTCTCCTATCCTCATGCTGTGACTAATACGGAATGCCATGTCTGTCTATCTTCAGGTGGAGCTACTGCTTCAGCGACCATCATTCACGGCACATCTCTGTAAGTACAAAACTGGTGAACTCCTGGATGCCTATTCTTCCGGTTATTTCCTTATGGTTGCCCTGGCTGAGGTGTGGCTAGGGGCAACAGATTCTTGTATAATGACTTTCTCTCTTCTATAAAGCTATGGTACCCATTTTGCATACTCTCTCTCTCTCAAAAAAGATGAGATTATAATTTTGAAGGAACCTCTGAAACCGACATGGACACATTCCCCTTACCCAAGATATAATATCGTTATGCTAAAAACAAGATATAATATCGTCGGGTAAAGTACCGCCTACCTACAAAACTGTGCTTATGCACCATGCTGAATGCATACACCATTCACAGTTAATCAGATCCAAGACAAAGAACTAAATTTAACCTAGATCAGCATTTGGCCTCTACTCCCTCCGTTCCTAAATATATGATGATGTTTTGGTAGTTTAAATGGAGTAGAACAGTAAAATGGGATAAACATGTCAAAGGTTCTCATCATCAAGAACATCTACCACTTGTCAATGTACAAGCTGACCTTCCTGTCAAATGTACAAGGCTACTGGTGAGCAATTTTATGCCGCATCTACAATCGATAGCACCAGATAAAATTGTCCAAATAACAAGCAAACATTGTACATTTATAGTCATCAACACTTGGGGTAAGTCAATGAATAGGTCAAACTGATGAATATGACCAAACAAGTAAACGGCTAGCATGTGTTGGCAGTAAGCACTTGTAAACATAATGCTTATATGAGTTATAACAGCACCAGACCAGTAAGACCTCCAAAGTTTCAACCATCGCAGTTGCGAGAAACAAGCATGCCCTTAAGAACGATGTTTAACAATTTAACCAAATAAACAGATTACCAGCGATCCCCAAGAGTCACATCAACAAATAGCAACAGAGCAAACATCATGAATTTCAGAATACTTATAACATTTCAGGACATTCATCCATAAGTTCATTACTAGAAATGAAGCACATTTCACAGCATAAGTGCGCATCAAGAGCGTATTCACATGGAGGGCACAACACTACTACGGCCCAACTACACATCACAGAGGCATTTTACGGATTATTACGCAACACACAAACAGCAGCACACAGGCATATCATGGAACTTGCCCCTCCTGGGAAAGGGAAACCCTAGACTTAGTTCTTACCACCGTCGTAGGCCTCGACGCCGGGGATGATGACATAGCCGACCTTCTTGGGGCTCTCGGAGTCGGACGCCTCGTCGCCGTAGAGCTCGTCGTAGTGGGAGGACGCGCCGGGGCCGGCGATTACGGACCAAATGAGGTACATGGAGGCAGCAGTGAGCGCGCCGCAGCCGATACCGAAGAGGATCCCGACGAGGACCACCAGGATGTCCTTGACGCGCTCCTGGATGCTCACGGCAACGCCGGTCGCAGAGTGGGGAAGCTCTGGGAGCTCGGGGCGGCGGATCTGGATGTTGGCGGGGATGGAGTGTAGGTGGTGGTGGTGGTGGTTGAGGTGGGGATGCGCGTGTCCTTGGGTGCGGAGGAAATGGGGGCCGAAGCGGCGGATGCGGAAGACGGTGACGACCGTCGTGGTGAGGGGGGAGCGGTGGTCGGGGTCGTTGCTGGGGTTAGCGTTGGCTGAGTGGGAGGAGATGAAGAGGGTGTTGCAGGGACGCGCCGCGGCGACTGGGGAGGCTACGGTGAGGGATGCGGCGGCGATGACGAGGACGAGCAGGACGAGGCGGTCGGCCATGGCGGCTACGGCGGTGGAGCAGCGTGAGGAAGTGGGGCTCCGGATTTCCTTTTTTTTTGAGGCAAGGGGCTCCGGATTTCCTGTGAGCGGAGGGTGCTCTTGTCAAAAACCGGAGAGGCCGCGAGGGCCCAAGAAGAAAAATGGTATATACTACTCCCTCCGTGCCCCTCCGTTAAGGGCGTCTCTAACAGATCTCTAAATTAACGGACTAAAACTGACATCTCTAACAGATCCTTAAATTAACGGACTAAAACTCTTAGTGAAGTATTATATACTTCATTAATTGTTTATCTTTTTCAAATGATTACTTAAATTTAGCGAAGTATACTTCAATTTAATCAAAGCAATTTAGATCAAAAGTAGCATGTATTCAAACATAAACATAGACAGATTGCTGGACGTCAGACAAATTGGCGAGGAGGGGATTACCGCATGAGAGTGCCTGCCTGTTGTGCGATCAGCACGACGAAACCATGAATCACATCATGATTGGTTGTGTCTTTGCTCAGGAGATCTGGACACGGATGTGCATGGCTATGGGAAAGCCAGAAAGAGCCCCCCCTACCGCAGGAGACACTATCGAAGTGGTGCATCAGGCAGGAGGAGAGTAGAGAGCATCGGAAGGCGGCAAGGGCCATGTGCCTCCTTGTTTTGTGGGAAATCTGGAAACACCGCAATGCCGTGGTGTTCGACGGGGCTATGCCTTCCACACCACATGTTCTACATCAGATTGTTGACGAGGATCGAATATGGATTTAGGCAGGCCTCCTACGCGGGGTAGACAAGGGTTCTTCACAAGGGTGGCAACGTGGGCGAATAGTGAGTAGTCGTCATAGGATGTTTATGATGGTGGAGCTGGGCGTTTGGCCGCATGTGAATACATTGTAATAGAAACTGTGGAGGGAGTCTTCCCTATCCTCTTTATCGAGAAAAAACATAAACATAGATAGTTTTGCACAACCAAACATAAAACACAAATTTAAACTAAACTAAGCTTAACTAAACTACTTTCGGTCGAATGTGAAGTCTGAGTTAATCCTTTCTCGTCAGATGTGGTGTGCCGCGATTTGGGTCCGGGCCAGTGCCGTCGTCTACGTCGTCGAGGAAGAAACTCCTTCACTCGTCGACGTTGATCTCCTCGTCATTGCCGTCGTCTTCGCTGTCTTCGACCTAGTCGAAGGAGAAGATAACGATAACCTCACCGCCGATGTCGGCAAAGATCATCCGCTCCGCCTCCACGAGATCCGGATGCTGCCGGCATAGCTTTTGCATGTAGGCCTCGTTGGCGGCCTCGGCCTCGAGGCGTTCCCTTGCCTCGCGGTCCTCCCGTGCCATAGCTAAGCTCAACTCCCCCGGCTCCGGTGGGACGAGATGGACCGGAGGCGTGCCAAAGGGGAAGTTGAGCCGGGCCACCGCGTGATGACCCACAAGTATAGGGGATCTATCATAGTCCTTTCAATAAGTAAGAGTGTCGAACCCAACAAGGAGCAGAAAGAAATGACAAGCAATTTTCAGCAAGGTATTCTCTGCAAGCACTGAAATTATCGGTAACAGATAGTTTTGTGATAAGATAATTTGTAACGGGTAACAAATAACAAAAGTAAACAAGGTGCAGCAAGGTGGCCCAGTCCTTTTTGTAGCAAAGGACAAGCCTGGACAAACTCTTATATAAAGCAAAGTGCTCCCGAAAACACATGGGAATTATCGTCAACCTAGTTTTCATCATGCTCATATGATTCGCGTTCGTTACTTTGATAATTTGATATGTGGGTGGACCGGTGCTTGGGTACTGCCCTTCCTTGGACAAGCATCCCACTTATGATTAACCCCTCTCGCAAGCATCCGCAACTACGAAAGAAGAATTAAGGTAAACCTAACCATAGCATGAAACATATGGATCCAAATCAGCCCCATACGAAGCAAGGCATAAACTAGGGTTTAAACTTCTGTCACTCTAGCAACCCATCATCTACTTATTACTTCCCAATGCCTTCCCCTAGGCCCAAATCATGGTGAAGTGTCATGTAGTCGACGTTCACATAACACCACTAGAGGAGATACAACATACATGCCATCAAAATATCAAACGAATATCAAATTCACATGACTACTTATAATTAGACTTCTCCCATGTCCTCAGGAACAAACGTAACTACTCACAATTCATATTCATGTTCAAAATCAGAGGGGTATTAATATGCATAAAGGATCTGAACATATGATCTTCCACCGAATAAACCAACTAGCATCAACTACAAGGAGTAATCAACACTACTAGCAACCCATCGGTACCAATATGAGGTTTTGAGACAAAGATTGGATACAAGAGATTTACTAGGGTTTGAGAGGAGATGCTGCTGGTGAAGATGTTGATGGAGATTGACCCCCTCTCAATGAGAGATCGATGGTGATGACGATGGCAGTGATTTCCCCCTCCCGGAGGGATGTTTCCCTGGCAGAACAGCTCTGCCGGAGCCCTAGATTGGTTCCGCCAAGGTTCGGCCTCGAGACAGCGGCGCTTCATCCCGAAAGCTTCCTTATGATTTTTTCCAGGGCAAAAGACACCATATAGCAGAAGATGGGCATCGGCGGGCTGCCAGGTGGTCCACGAGGTAGGGGGCGCCTCCAGGGGGTAGGGCGCGCCCTCCACCCTCGTGGACGGTGGGTGGCCCCCCTTGGTGCTTTCTTCGCCCAATATTTTTAATATATTCCAAAGCTGACTTTCGTGGAGTTTCAGGACTTTTGGAGTTGTGCAGAATAGGTCTCTAATATTTGCTCCTTTTCCAGCCCAGAATTCCAGCTGCCGGCATTCTCTCTCTTCATGCAAACCTTGTAAAATAAGAGAGAAAAGGCATAAGTATTGTGACATAATGTGTAGTAAAAGCCCATAATGCAACAAAATATTGATATAAAAGCATGATGCAAAATGGACATATCAACTCCCCCAAGCTTAGACCTCGCTTGTGCTCAAGCGAAAGCCAAAATCGAAAAATATGTCCACATGTTTAGAGATAGAGGTGTCGATAAAATAAAATACGGACATGAGGGCATCATGATCATTCTTAGAACATCAACATATATATATATATATATATATATTGTCATATGATTTCTTATGCTAAAGTAACAATCTATTCACAATGTAAAGTATGAATCAGAAACTTCATTGAAAACTAGCAAACTATAATCTCAGTCATTGAAGCAATTGCAATTTATCATAACATTGGAAAGAGTCAATATAAGAGCTTTTCAGCAAGTCCACATACTCAACTATCATTTAGTCTTTCACAATTGCTAACACTCACGCAATACTTATGGGTATGAAGTTTCAATCGGTCACAGAGAAAGATAGGGGCTTATAGTTTTGCCTCCCAACCTTTTTACCTCAAGGGTAACATCAACAATGATACTTTATGAAAACCTACATCCAATTGGGTATATATATCAGGATCTTTCCAACACATGGTGCTTGCCAAACGATAAAGTGTAAAAAGGAAAGGTGAAGATCACCATGACTCTTGTATAAGGTAGAAGACAAAACTAAAAGATAGGCCCTTCACAAAGGGAAGCAGAGGTTGTCATGCGCTTTTATGGTTGGGTGCAAAAAAATCTTAATGCAAAAGAATGTCATTTTATATTGCCACTTGTGATAGGGACCTTTATTATGTAGTTCATCACTTTTGTTTCTTCCATATCACAAGCTCGTATAAAGCTTATTTTCTCCACACTAATAGATCATACATATTTAGAGAGCAATTTTTTTTGCTCGCAACAATGACAACTTACTTGAAGGATCTTACTCAATCCATAGGTAGGTATGGTGGACTCTCCTGGCAAAACTGGGTTTAGGGATGTTTGAAAGCACAAGTAGTATCTCTACTTGGTGCAAAGAATTTGGCTAGCATGAGGGGGAAAGGCAAGCTAAACATGTTGGATGATCCATGACGATATAATTTATTTCGGTTATAAGAAAACATAACCCATTATGTTGTCTTCCTTGTCCAGCATCAACTTTTTAGCATGTCATATTTTAATGAGTGCTCACAATCATAAAAGATGTCCAAGATAGTATATTTATATGTGAAAACCTCTCTTTCTTTATTACTTCCTATTAATTGCAACGATGACCAAAACTATGTTTGTCAACTCCCAACAACTTTTATTCATCATACTCTTTATATGTGAAGTCACCACTCTCCATAAGATCAATATGATCTTTTTATTTCTTTTTATTGTTCCTTTTATTCCCTCAAAATCATAGCAAGATAGCCAAGCCCTCAACTCAAAACTAATCTTTATTATATATAGCTCACAGACTCGATTACATAGACAGGGATCAACACAAAACTCAAAGCTAGATGATACTGAACTTTATTCTACTAGATCAAGATATAATCAAAAGGATCGAACTAAGAAAAACGGTAAAGATAGAAGTGTGATGGTGATACAATACTGGGGCACCTCCCCCAAGCTTGGCAGTTGCCAAGGGGAGTGCCCATACCCATGTATTTATGTCTCTTTCTTCGGAGGTGGTGATGATGGAGTTGTTGATGATGTAGGCTTGTCGTCCATCTTCCAAGGCATAGGCTCACAATCATAGAAGGATGATCGAGTCTCCGGGATCCTCAAATCTGCAGCCAAACTCATCCTCTTGAATCTATATTCATACTCACAATTTTTGTTTTGCAGGTCATAGATCTGGGCTTGGAGGTGCTTGATTTTCTCGTGAAGCTTGAAGATGGTCTTCCCAATGTTCTTGGCATCCAGCTTGTGGTTGTTGGTGAACTCCGCGATCATCATGTGGTTGGCGTTGAGTCCGCGTTCCACCATCCCTTAGCACTTGAAAACTTGGTGCTCCATTGCTTCGAGTCTTGTCTCCACGCTTCCGGTCCTCCTTGGTCCCTCAACATCGTGGATGTGCAGCACCCCCTCAGCATCTCAATGGTTTGAGGGTGTTGCAGCACCTCCGCGAGGTAGGGGTTGATGATCTTCTCAAAAAACTTCTCCTTGGGGGCGCTTGAAGACGTCATGATGATCTAGATCTGTAAAAAAAACAGCTCGAAACAAAAGCAGAGGATTTTGTCATGGTACGGTGGTCAAAACCTTCGAGAGATTATATAATGAATTTTTACCGACCAAAAGAAGTATCGTGCAAGAAAATGGAGTCCGGAGGGCACACGAGGTGTCCACGAGGCAGGGGCGCGCCCAGGAGGGTAGGGCGAGCCCTCCACCCTTGTGGATGCCTCGTGTCCCTTTCGGACTACTTCTTATTTTCCTATTTTTTAAATATTCCAAAATAGAGAAAAATTGCTATTAGAACTATTTTGGTGTAGGTTTACTTACCTTACCACATACCTATTCCTTTTTGGAGTCTGAAACATTCTGGAAAGTGTCCCTTATGTACTCCTCCGGGGTTACGGTGTCAATAACATTGGTTTCAACATTTATGGGATTACCTGAGATATAATGTTTGATTCTTTGACCGTTCACCACCTTCGGTTTTTTGCCTTTGAATTTGTTGATTTTTATGGCACCGGAACGATAGACCTCCTCGATAACGTAAGGACCTTCCCATTTAGTGAGAAGTTTTCCTGCAAAAAAATTTAAACAAGAGTTGTATAGCAAAACATAATCACCTACATTAAACTCACGCTTTTGTATCCTTTTGTCATGTCATCTTTTAACTTTTCTTTAAACAGTTTGGCGTTCTCATAGGCCTGGGTTCTCCATTCATCAAGTGAGCTAATATCAAATAGCCTCTTCTCACTGGCAAGTTTGAAATCATAATTGAGCTCTTTAATATCCCAATATGCCTTATGTTCTAGTTCGAGAGGTAAGTGACATGCTTTTCCATAAACCATTTTATACGGAGACATACCCATAGGATTCTTATATGCAGTTCTATAGGCCCATAATGCATCATCAAGTTTCTTGGACCAATTTTTTCTAGATCTATTAACAGTCTTTTGCAAAATTAATTTAATCTCTCTATTACTCTATTCTACTTGACCACTAGACTGTTGATGGTATGGAGATGCAATTCTATGATCAACATCATACTTAGCAAGCATTTTACGAAAAGCACCGTGAGTAAAAATGTGAACCACCATCAGTCATTAAATATCTAGGGACTCCAAACCTCAGAAAAATAACTTCTTTAAGCATCTTAATAGAAGTTTTATGATCGGCACTACTAGTTGGAATAGCTTCTACCCACTTAGTAACGTAATCAACAGCAACTAAAATATGAGTGTACCCGTTAGAGGAAGGAAAAGGCCCCATATAATCAAAGCCCCAAACATCAAATGGTTCAATAACAAGTGAATAGTTCATAGGCATTTCTTGATGTCTACTAACATTACCGATTCTTTGACATTCATCGCAAGACAAGACAAACTTGCGGGCATCTTTGAAGAGAGTATGCCAATAAAAACCGGATTGTAATACCTTTTATGTGCAGTTCTATCTCCAGCGTGGTGTCCTCCATAAGCCTCGGAGTGACACTTGCGTAGGATCTGTTCCTGTTCATGCTTAGGTACACAACGTCTAATAACACCATCTACTCCTTCTTTATAAAGGTGTGGTTCATCCCAAATTAATGTCTTAAATCATAGAAAACCTTTTTCTTTTACTGGTATATGAAACTAGGTGGTATAAATTTAGCAACAATGTAATTAGCATAATCAACATGCCATGGAGCAGTACGAGAAGCATTTATGATAGTTAATTGTTCATCAGGAAAGCTATCATCAATAGGTGGTGGCTCATCAAGAAAATTCTCTAACCTAGACAAGTTGTCTGCAACGGGGTTCTCAGCTCCCTTTGATCAATAATATGCAAATCAAATTCTTGTAGCAAGAGAACCCATCTAATAAGTCTAGGTTTAGCATCTTTCTTTTCCATAAGATATTTAATAACAACATGATCAGTGTGAACTGTTACTTTGGAATCAACAATATAAGGTCTGAACTTATCACAAGCGAACACAACTGCTAAAAATTCCTTTTCAGTGGTAGCATAATTTCTCTGGGCATTGTCTAAAGTTTTACTAGCATATTGGATGACATTTAATTTCTTATCAACTCTTTGTCCTAGAATAACACCTACAGCTTAATCACTAGCATCACACATAATTTCAAAGGGTAAATTCCAATCAGGTGGCTGAACAATAGGTGTAGAAATCAAGGCTTTCTTCAGTATTTCAAATGCTTCTACGCAATCATCATCAAATACAAAAGGAACATCTTTTTGTAAGAGATTAGTCAGAGGCCTAGAAATTTTTGAGAAGTCTTTAATGAACCTCCTATAAAAACCGGCATGACCAAGGAAACTTCTTATACCTTTGATGTCCTTGGGACGCAACATCTTTTCAATAACATCAACTTTAGCTTTATCAACTTCAATACCTCTTTCAGAAATTTTATGCCCCAAGACAATACCTTCATTAACCATAAAGTGGCACTTCTCCCAGTTCAAGACAAGGTTAGTTTCTTCACATCTCTGCAAGACTCGATCAATGTTGCTTAAGCAAGCATCAAAAGAAGTTCCATACACGGAGAAATCATCCATGAAAACCTCAACAATCTTTTCACAAAAGTCAGAGAATATAGTAGTTATACATCTTTGAAAGGTGGCAGGTACATTATATAAACCAAAAGGCATACGTCTATAAGCAAAGGTACCGAAAGGGCAAGAAAAAGTGGTCTTATCCTGATCCTCTTTTGACACAGGTATTTGAGAGAAACCAGAATAACCATTTAGAAAGTAAAAATGTGTATGTTTGGATAATCTTTCTAGCACTTGATCAATAGAAGGTAGAGGGTAATGATCTTTTCTAGTAGCTTTATTTAATTTGCGGAAATCAGTTACCATTCTTTAACATGTAACAGTTCTTTGTGGGATCAATTCATCCTTGCCATTAGGAACAACAGTAATACCTCCCTTCTTAGGGACACAATGGACATGACTTACCCACTGACTATCAGACAGGATAAATTATACCTACCTCCATAAGCTTTAGTATCTCATTTCTTACCACTTCTTTCATCTTAGGATTTAACCGTCGTTCATGACCAACAACTGGTTTAGCGTCTTTCTCCAGTTTTTTTTTGTGCTAGCATAGAGTGGGACTAATGCCCTTAAGATCATCAAGAGTATATCCAATAGCAGCACGATGCTTCTTCAGAGTTTTCAATAATTTTTCTTCTTCATGCTCTGAAAGGTTAGCAGTAATAATAACAGGATATATCTTCTCTTCATCAAGATAAGCACATTTAAGAGTATTAGGTAAAGGTTTAAGCTCAAACACGGGATCACCCATGGGTCGAGGAGGATCCCCTAGGATTTCAACAGGCAAGTTGTATTTCAATATAGGTCCCTGTATAAAGAATACTTCATCTATTTCCCTTCTTTCATTCATAAACATATCATTTTCAAGGTCTAGCAAATATTGTTCTAAAGGATAATTAGGAGGCACGACAATAGAAGCAAGACCAATAATTTCATCTTTAATATGCAATTCTTTATCATGGGCTTGTCTATGAAATTTAGCAAAAATTAAAGTCATGAAACATATCCCCTAAACCAACAGTAACAATATCCTTTTCGGAGTCTATATTAGCATTAACAGTATTCAAGAAGGGTCTACCAAATATGATGGGACAAAAGTCATCTTGTGGGGAACCAAGAACAAGAAAATTAGTAGGATATTTAATTTTCCCACACAAGACTTCAACAACTCTAACAATCCCAATTGGTGAAATAGTATCTCTATTGTCAAGCTTAATAGTAACATCAATACCTTCTATTTCAGCGGGTGCGATATCATGCATAATTTCTTCGTATAAGGAATGAGGTATTGCACTCGCACTAGCACCCATATCACATAAGCCATGATAACAATGATCTCCTATTTTAACAGAAACAACAGGCATGCCAACAACATGCCTATGTTTATTTTTAGTATCGGGTCTAGCAATTCTAGCAGCTTCATCACAGAAGTAAATAACATGCCCATCAATATTATCAACCAAGAGATCCTTAACCATAGAAATACTAGGTTCAACTTTAATTTGCTCAGGGGGTGTAGGTGTTCTAGCATTACTCTTACGAACCATAGTTGAAGCTTTAGCATGATCCTTTATTCTAACAGGGAAAGGTGGTTTCTCAATATAAGCGGTAGGAACAATAGGATCAACATTATAAGCAATAGTCTTTTCTTCAACTTTAATAGGTTCTACTACTTTTACTTCAATGTAAGGATGATATTTAAACCAATTCTCCTTAGGGAGATCAACATGAGTAGCAAATGATCATAGAAAGAAGCTACTATCTCGGAGTCAAGTCCATATTTAGTGCTAAATTCACGAAAAGCATCGGTATCTTTAAAAGATTTAGGTGTTATACCTGACTCCTTACCTTCTTCAAGTTCCCAATCTTCAGAGTTGTGTTTAATTCTTTCCAATAAATCCCATCTTAATTCAATAGTCTTCATCATAAAAGAACTAGTACAAGAAGTATCGAGCATGGAGCGATTATTCAGAGAAAGCCGGGCATAAACTTTTTGAATAATATTTTCTCTTGAGAGCTCATGATTGGGGCATGAATATAACACCGACTTAAGCCTACCCCAAGCTTGAGCGATACTTTCTCCTTCGCAAGGCCAAAAATTATATATATAATTATGATCATGATGAACCAGATGCATAGGATAAAACTTCTGATGAAATTCCAATTTCAATCGGTTGTAGTTCCATGATCCAATATCATCACATAGCCTGAACCATGTCAATGCCTTTCACTTCAAAGATAAAGGGAATACCTTCTTCTTGATAACATCCTTGGGCATACCTGCAAGCTTAAATAATCCACAAACTTCATCGACATAGATTAGGTGCATATCGGGTTGTAATGTTCCATCTCCTGTAAAAGGATAAGCTAGCAGTTTCTCTATCATACCCGAAGGAATTTCAAAGTAAACATTTTCAGTAGGTTCAGTAGGTTGAGGAGCAACTCTTTTCTCTACTGGTCAGGGTGAAGATACCCCAAACAAGCCCCTCAAAGGATTATTTTCCATAGTAACAAGTGATAGTAAATTTCAGTACACTATATAAATTTTTTCCTTACCAAATTCCACCTACCAAAGGCGCTGCACTCCCCGGCAACAGCGCCAGAAAAGAGTCTTGATGACCCACAAGTATAGGGGATCTATCATAGTCCTTTTGATAAGTAAGAGTGTCGAACCCAACGAGGAGCAGAAGGAAATGACAAGCGGTTTTCAGCAAGGTATTCTCTGCAAGCACTGAAATTATCGGTAACAGATAGTTTTGTGATAATGTAATTTGTAACAGGTAACAAGTAACAAAAGTAAACAAGGTGCAGCAAGGTGGTCCAGTCCTTTTTGTAGCAAAGGATAAGCCTGGACAAACTCTTATATAAAGCAAAGCACTCCCGAGGACACATGGGAATTATTGTCAAGCAAGTTTTCATCATGCTCATATGATTCACGTTCGTTACTTTGATAGTTTGATATGTGGGTGGACCGGTGCTTGGGTACTGACCTTCATTGGACAAGCATCCTACTTATGATTAACCCCTCTCACAAGCATCCGCAACTACGAAAGAAGAATTAAGGTAAACCTAACCATAACATGAAACATATGGATCCAAATCAGCCCCTTACGAAGCAACACATAAATAGGGTTTAAGCTTCTGTCACTCTAGCAACCCATCATCTACTTATTACTTCCCAATGCCTTCCCCTAGGCCCAAACAATGGTGAAGTGTCATGTAGTTGATGTTCACATAACACCACTAGAGGAGAGACAACATACATCTCATCAAAATATTGAAAGAATACCAAATTCACATGAGTACTTATAATAAGACTTCTCCCATGTCCTCAGGAACAAAGGTAACTACTCACAATTCATATTCATGTTCAAAATCAGAGGGGTATTAATATGCATAAATGATCTGAACATATGATCTTCCACCGAATAAACCAACTAGCATCAACTACAAGGAGTAATCAACACTACTAGCAACCCACAGGTACCAATCTGAGGTTTTGAGACAAAGATCGGATACAAGAGATGAACTAGGGTTTGAGAGGAGATGTTGCTGGTGAAGATGTTGATGGAGATTGACCCCCCTCTCGATGAGAGGATCGATGGTGAGGATGATGGCAACGATTTTCCCCTCTCGGAGGGATGTTTCCCCGGCAGAACAGCTTCGCCGGAGCCCTAGATTGGTTCCGCCAAGGTTCGGCCTCGAGACGGAGGCACTTCGCCCCCAAAGCTTCGTTATGATTTTTTTTCCAGGGAAAAGACACCATATACAAGAAGATGGGCATCGGGGGGCTGCCAGGTGGCCCACGAGGTAGGGGCGCGCCCAGGGGGGTAGGGCGCGCCATCCACCCTCGTGGACGGTGGGTGGCTCCCCTCTGGTGCTTTCTTCGCCCAATATTTTTAATATATTCCAAAACTGACTTTCATGGAGTTTCAGGACTTTTGGAGTTGTGCAGAATAGGCCTCTAATATTTGCTCCTTTTCCAGCCCAGAATTCCAGCTGCCGGCATCCTCCCTCTTCATGCAAACCTTGTAAAATAAGAGAGAAAAGGCATAAGTATTGTGACATAATGTGGAGTAACAACCCATATTGAAATAAATATTGATATAAAAGCATGATGCAAAATGGACGTATCACCGCGCTGTGGTAGTGGACCTGCCAGCGGTCGTACTCCATAGCCTCGAGCTCGGCCGTATGGAAGCTCCTGAGCCACCACCGGGTGTGGGTCTCCCGATCCATGATTTCGGCCACCCACGTCCCCCGTCGTCACTGCTGGACCCCGAGGTAGGTCCTCGTCGGCGGCCGGGATGGAGGGAGGACAGAGAAGTTGTCGAACCGGCGTATGGGTGGGTGGCGGGTGGATCGGGCGAGTGGTGACGATGGCTCGATGAAGCGTCCGCGTAGGATAACTCGCACGTGTGGCGGCGCGGATCAGCAGGGGGATCGGCGCCACCATGTCCGACCATCAGAGAGGCGGGGGAGCGCGTGATATGTCCATTTTGCATCATGCTTTTATATCAATATTTATTGCATTATGGGCTGTTATTACACGTTATGTCACAATACTTATGCCTTTTCTCTCTTATTTTATAAGGTTTACATGAAGAGGGAGAATGCCGGCAGCTGGAATTCTGGATAGGAAAAGGAGCAAATATTAGAGACCTATTCTGCACAACTCCAAAAGTCCTGAAACTCCACAGAAATCAGTTTTGGAATATATTAAAAATATTGGGCGAAGAAAGCACCAGAGGGGGGCCACCAGCCAGCCACGAGGGTGGAGGGTGCGCTCTACCCTCCTGGGCGTGCCCCTGCCTCATGGGCCCCCTGGCAGGCCCCCGACGGCCATCCTCTGCTATATGGTGTCTTTTGCCCTGGAAAAAATCATAAGGAAGCTTTCGGGACGAAGCACTGCCGTCTCGAGGCGGAACCTGGGTAGGACCAATCTAGGGCTCCGATGGAGCTGTTCTGCGGGGAAACATCTCTCCGGGAGGGGGAAATCACTGCCATCGTCATCACCATCGATCCTCTCATCAGGAGGGGGTCAATATCCATCACATCTTCACCAGCACCATCTCCTCTCAATCCCTATTTCATCTCTTGTATCCGATCTTTGTCTCAAAACCTCAGATTGGTACTTGTGGGTTGCTAGTAGTGTTGATTACTCCTTGTAGTTGATGCTAGTTGGTTTATTCGGTGGAAGATCAGATGTTCATATCCTTTATGCATATTAATACCCCTCTGATTTTGAACATGAATATGAATTGTGAGTAGTTACGTTTGTTCCTGAGGACATGGGAGAAGTCTTGTTATAAGTAGTCATGTGAATTTGGTATTCTTTCGATATTTTGATGAGATGTATGTTATCTCTCCTCTAGTGGTGTTATGTGAACATCAACTACATGACACTTCACCATTGTTTGGGCCTAGGGGAAGGCATTGGGAAGTAATAAGTAGATGATGGGTTGCTAGAGTGACAGAAGCTTAAACCCTAGTTTATGCATTGCTTCGTGAGGGGCTGATTTGGATCCATATGTTTCATGCTATGGTTAGGTTTACCTTAATTCTTCTTTCGTAGTTGCGGATGCTTGTGAGAGGGGTTAATCGTAAGTGGGATGGTTGTCCAAGTAAGGGCAGTACCCAAGCACCGATCCACCCACATATCAAATTATCAAAGGAACAAACGCGAATCAAATGAGCATGATGAAAACTAGCTTGACGATAATTCCCATGTGTCCTCGGGAGTGCTTTGCTTTATATAAGAGTTTGTCCAGGCTTGTCCTTTGCTATAAAAAGATTGGACCACCTTGCTGCACCTTAGTTATTTTTGTTACTTGTCACTCGTTACAAATTACCTTATCACAAAACTATCTGTTACCAATAATTTCAGTGCTTGCAGAGAATACCTTACTGAAAACCGCTTGTCATTTCCTTTTGCTCCTCGTTGGGTTCAACACTCTTACTTATCGAATGGACTATGATAGATCCCCTATACTTGTGGGTCATCAAGACTCTTTTCTAGCTCCGTTGCCGGGGAGTGAAGCGCCTTTGGTAAGTGGAATTTGGTAAGGAAACATTTATATAGTGTGCTGAAATTTACTATCACTTGTTACTATGGAAAATAATCCTTTGAGGGGCTTGTTCGGGGTATCTTCACCCCGACCAGAAGTGCAAATAGTTGCTCCTCAACCTGCTGAACCTACTGAAAATATTTACTTTGAAATTCCTTCGGGTATGATAGAGAAACTGCTAGCTAATCCCTATATAGGAGATGGAACATTACATCCCGATATGCACCTAATCTATGTGGATGAAGTTTGTGGATTATTTAAGCTTGCAGGTATGCCCGAGTATGTTGTCAATAAGAAGGTCTTCCCTTTATCTTTGATGGGAAAGGCATTGACATGGTATAGGGTATGTGATGATATTGGATCATGGAACTACAACCGATTGAAATTGGAATTTCATCGGAAGTTTTATCCTATGCATCTGGTTCATCGTGATCGGAATTATATATATAATTTTTGGCCTCATGAAGGAGAACGTATCGCTCAAGCTTGGGGGAGGCTTAAGTCAATGTTATATTCATGCCCCAATCATGAGCTCTCAAGAGAAATTACTATTCAAAAAAATTATGCTCGGCTTTATCATAATGATCGCTCCATGCTCGATACTTCTTCTAGTGGTTCTTTTATGATGAAGACTATTGAATTCAAATGGGATTTATTGGAAATAATTAAACGCAACTCTGAATATTGGGAACTCGACTAAGGTAAGGAGTCAGGTATAACCCCTAAGTTTGATTGTTTTAAATCTTTTATGGATACCGATGCTTTTCGTGAATTTAGCACTAAATATGGACTTGACTCTAAGATAATAGCTTCTTTCTGTGAATCATTCGTTACTCATGTTGATCTCCCTAAGGAGAAGTGGTTTAAATATCATCCTCCCATTGAAGTAAAGGTAGTAGCACCTATTAAAGTGGAAGAAAAAATATATTACTTATAATGTTGATCCTATTGTTCCTACCGCTTATATCGAGAAACCACCTTTCCCTATTAGAATAAAGGATCATGCTAAAGCTTCAACTATGGTTCGTAAGAGTAATACTAGAACACCTATACCCCCTGAGCAAATTAAAGTTGAACCTAGTATTGCTATGGTCAAAGATTTCTTTGTCGATAATATTGATGGGCATGTTATTTATTTCTATGATGAAGCTGCTAGAATTGCTAAACCCGATACTAAAAATAAACATAGACATGTTGTTGGCATGCCTGTTGTTTCTGTTAAAATATGAGATCATTGTTATCATTACTTATGTGATATGGGTGCTAGTGTGAGTGTAATACCTCATTCCTTATACAAAGAAATTATGCATGATATTGCACCTGATGAGATAGAAGATATTGATGTTACTATTAAGCTTGCCAATAGAGACACTATTTCACCAATTGGGATTGTTAGAGATATTGATGTCTTGTGTGAGAAAGTTAAATATCCTACCAATTTTCTTGTTCTTGGTTCCCCACAAGATGACTTATGTCCCATCATATTTGGTAGACCCTTCTTGAATACTGTTAATGATAAGATAGACTGCGAAAAGGATATTGTTACTGTTGGTTTAGGGGATGTGTCTCATGATTTTAATTTTGCTAAATGTCGTAGACAACCCCATGATAAAGAGTTGCCTAGTAAAGATGAAATTATTGGTCTTGCTTCTATTGCCGTGCCTCCTAATGATCCTTTAGAACAATATTTGCTCGACCATGAAAATGATATGTTTATGAATGAAATAAGGGAAATAGATGAAGTATTCTTTAAGCAAGGACCTATTTTGAAACACAACTTGCCTATTGAAATCCTTGGGGATCCTCCTCCACCCAAATGCTTCTCGTATTGCTCCATGGTATGCTGATTATGCTAATTACATTGTTGCTAAATTTATACCAGCAAAAGAAAAAGTTTTTCTATGATTTAAGACATTACTTTTGGGACGACCCACATCTTTATAAAGAAGGAGTAGATGGTGTTATTAGACGTTGTGTACCTGAGCATGAACATGAACAGATCCTACACAAGTGTCACTCCGAGGCTTACGGAGGACACCACGCTGGAGATAGAACTGCACATCTCTACTCCTAATGTCTCAGTACGTAAGTCGTTCGTTCGCTTCGTTTGTTCCCACCCTTCCATCAATCCCCCCCCACCAGGCGATCTCCCTCCCACGGATTTTTTTCCTCCCTCCGAAAACCAAGACCAGTTTTAATTCATGCATCACCAGAATTAAACCAACACATCCATCCTTCCATCGATCCCACACTTCCATATAAAACACCAATCCTTAAAAACACCAATCCTTCCATCCCTCCCTTCCATATACGATGCCAAGCAAATAAGATCAGGATTGTTGAGTGGATTAGCGGCTGGCCCAACAATAAGGAAAAGCCAGGAGAGGTGGCTAGTTTTTCGTGTTTCCATGTGCGTGCGTTTGCATGATTTGTTTCCTATTTTTACCATGGACAAAAGGGTGAATGGGGAGGGGCGATCAATGAAAGGGGTAGCGATCAATGCATGATGTACGAACGAACCATGTACGAGCGAACTACGTAGAGATCTTGCCATCCCATCTGTCGAGCGTACGAGAGGTGGGGTAACGTCGGTCGTTCGTCCTCCCATCCCACCCCTCGACATAATCCCACCTCGTTACCCCTTCCACCGATTTTCTTTTGAACCAAACCCCGCCAATCTTTTCTTGTTTTTTCTCCATCATGCATCCCACGTCTCAGCCCTCCTGGTATGCTCACCCTGATCGATCATTGACCGATGAGGTATCCTTTTCCTTCCCACAATTCTCAATAGAATTAAACCTTTCCCAAATCATAACAGAATCAAAGATTTTCATGCCACGGATTCCCTCCCGTTACTTCCCGAACATATCTCAAATGAATAAAATTATCTCAATCAATAGAGTACATCAGGAGTACATCGCGTACGTATGCCCAGAAAAAAATTCGGGACGTGATCCCCTGAATCTTTCTGTACATACTCCTTCGAGATCACTGCTGGTAGTCTTGGTCTCTTGGAACATGAAGGGCACCAGCTTGTGAGCCAAGATCTTTTGGATCTGATGGTGCTCCAGCCGTAGATTATCTTAGTATATTGTTCTAAGTTCTAATCCTCCGTGTTATCTATGGATTTCTCAAGCATGAGTCGTACCATTGATGATGCATCGCAAACATGCAATGGTATGATACCTCTGATCTCCGTTTTCCCCGTAAGTCCCTCTCCTCTTTCTTGGTGGTTTGGGTCTCTCATCTTGGCATGATGCACCCGGTCCTGCCATTGCAGACGTAGCCGACATGAGGGCCGCCATCAATCCCGCCATTGAAACCACCCACTCGACATGCCCGAGCCATCTGGACGTCGCCAACGAGTACCGCTCCTCCGACGCTTGCAAGGTTTTCTCCTCCACACGAGTTGAGGAAGTCATCTTCGATCTCGCCGCTCGGGGTTGTGTGCCTTTGATCTCGTGAGCGGCAGCAGTTCGGTCGACGTAGGAGGTGGCCGTGGGCGAGGTGTTATTGTGTTAACCGATGTCACCCACCCGAGGCAGACGACCCTTGCCACCACCAAGCTCCTCCCACAGGTGACCCAGTGCGGGGGAGTGGTGTTGCCTGCAGTCGGTGGCTTCTTGATACGTCTCGAACGTATCTATAATTTATGAAGCATTCATGCTATTATATTATCTATTTTGGATGTTTATGGGCTTTATTATACACTTTTATATTATTTTTGGGACTAACCTATTAACCGGAGGCCCGGCCCATATTGTTGTTTTCTTGCCTATTTCAGTGTTTCGGAGAAAAGGAATATCAAATGGAGTCCAAACGGAATGAAACCTTCGGGAGCGTTATTTTTGGAACGGAAGCGATCCAGGAGACTTGGAGTTGAAGTCAAGGAAGCTTCGAGGTGGCCACGAGGGTGGGGGGTGCGCCCCCCTACTGGGCGCGCCCCCCTGTCTCGTGGGCCCATCGAGGCTCCCCCGACCGACTTCTTTCGCCTATATATTCCCATATACCCTAAAAACATCGAAGCGAACAATAGATCGGGAGTTCCGCCGCCGCAAGCCTCTGTAGCCACCAAAAACCTCTCGGGAGCCTGTCCCGGCACCCTGCCGGAGGGGGGATCCCTCATCGGTGGCCATCTTCATCATCCCGACGCTCTCCATGACGAGGAGGGAGTAGTTCACCCTCGGGGTTGAGGGTATGTACCAGTAGCTATGTGTTTGATCTCTCTCTCTCGTGTTCTCTCTATGGCACAATCTTGATGTATCATGGGCTTTGCTACTATAGTTGGATCTTATGATGTTTCTCCCCCTCTACTCTCTTGTGATGAATTGAGTTTTCCTCTTGAAGTTATCTTATCGGATTGAGTCTTTAATGATTTGAGAACACTTGATGTATGTCTTGTCGTGCTTATCTATGGTGATAATGGGATATCACGTGATCCACTTGATGTATGTTTTGGTGATCAACTTGCGGGTTCCGTCCATGAACCTATGCATAGGGGTGGGCATACGTTTTCGTCTTGACTCTCCGGTAGAAACTTTGGGGCATTCTTTGAAGTACTTTGTGTTGGTTGAATAGATGAATCTGAGATTGTGTGACGCATATCGTATAATCATGCCCACAGATACTTGAGGTGACAATGGAGTATCTAGGTGACATTAGGGTTTTGGTTGATTTGTTCTTAAGGTGTTATTCTAGTATGAACTCTATGATAGATTGAACGGAAAGAGTAGCTTCGTGTTATTTTACTACGGACTCTTGTAGAAAGAATAACTTTGAGGTGGTTTTGTACCCTACAATAATCTCTTCATTTGTTCTCCGTTATTAGTGGCTTTGGAGTGACTCTTTGTTGCATGTTGAGGGATAGTTATATGATCCAATTATGTTATTATTGTTGAGAGAACTTGCACTAGTGAAAGTAGGAACCCTAGGCCTTGTTTCGTACCACTGCAATACCATTTACGCTCACTTTTATCATTAGTTACCTTGCTGTTTTTATATTTTCAGATTACAAAAACCTATATCTATCATCCATATTGCACTTGTATCACTATCTCTTCACCGAACTAGTGCACCTATACAATTTACCATTGTATTGGGTGTGTTGGGGACACAAGAGACTTTTTGTTATTTGGTTGTAGGGTTGTTTGAGAGAGACCATCTGCATCCTACGCCTCCCACGGATTGATAAACCTTAGGTCATCCACTTGAGGGAAATTTGCTACTGTCCTACAAACCTCTGCACTTGGAGGCCCAACAACGTCTACAAGAAGAAGGTTGTGTAGTAGACATCACTTCTCCAAGGATGAGCGTAAGCGTGGCAAGCCAGTGGCGCTGTGGGCTACGCTTAGCGCCATGGTGTGGCTGCAGGGGTGGACATCATGTGGCTTGGTCACGAGGCCAAAGCAAGATCATTAGTTCAAGCTGGCTGCTACTGGTTGTCGTTCCTCATTGCCCGAAGGTGAAAATGTCATGGCGCCCTGTGCTTGTCCTCTCATGTATGAATCCTTTGCATATGCAGATGCAGGTAATGCGCACATATCTCTATGCCTGTATTTGGCAATTATGCAGGAGCTTATCCAGTGCCATGATGCAAAATTCAGTTTATGTGTTATGTGTCTTCAAAGGTTTTGGCAATTTTGGCACCAGGATTTTTTGGCCAAATGCATCATTTCAACCATAAGTAGATTATGAACTTGAGAGACAGAGCTGATTTATATGTTTGTGGACCTTTAAAAAATGTAGAACTGAGTAGTTTTCTTCTGTAATTATATCAATTAGCTACCTACTTACATTTAAGTTCTTTGTGAACTACTGTAATTCTTACATACAGCTGACTTTGAATAATTATTAGTAGCACATACTCGTCTATCATTACCGATAATGCTAGGTAGGTCCATTGTTTAATGAAAGCTATACTATTTCGATATTGTAATAGGTTATTTGTTGACTGATGCTTATCTTGTTCCCTGGTTGATCTCAACATCAAATATTCTAAGCTTCCTTTTTGATAGCCAAGAAGTGTACTAAGAAAGGAAGACTTTTCTCCAAAGGTTGTAATACCATTTACTATGCAGATGATTCCGGCAACTTCTCAAACAAGTCAACATTATCATTCACCCCATAGATGGTTGGAGAATGCACAGAGCGCCAATGACAGCCTCAAAAAAATGCAGCAGAGCAAGGTGATGAATTCTCCCATGTTTCATAATCTGAATCTTCACTAGAATCTCTTGATTGTTCAATCCAGTTAGTTGTTATAGTACAATTATTCCTAATCTGAATCTTTGCTCAAATAGCTTGATCGATCCAGTATGCTGTTATTGTGGTGCCGGTCCCTGGCCCTGACATACTAATCCTCGTAGCTTGTAGCTTGTGCCTTCGATACGGCCTCCCTCATTGACGCGACCAAGTCTGAGATGTGATACATAAGCATGCAGCTTCCCTTCCGAAGGAGAAGCAGGAGCTGCTCCTTCACACCCTCCTCATATAGATGGGTTGACATTTATCTCACCTTGTTTCAAACATAAATTGATTGTCCATCAAGTAGGAAATTTTGGTTTTCTCTACATGGCATGATATTATTCCCTTTTCTAGGTCTAATTTATGAAGAAACCAGTACAGAGGATCTTCTAAAAAGAAACCCTTTCTAGGTCTATTTGATGATGAGGCTTGCTATGTCGTGTGTTTGAATGATTTCTTCAAAGTGTTGTCATTGTGAAACTGAATATGCACGACAATTATTCAGTTGGCGGTCGTGCCCGTGTTTTTCAGGTTTATCTTGAATAATGAACTTTAGCGACTGTTTTTGCACTATGCGAATTGTTATAAATATGTTAGTACCAAGTGTGTCTTGATGAGTAATAAAAGAAAAATCATCATTTGCATGCATGGTCGATCTGATATGGTGCTTCCAGTTTAATGCGTTGTTCCTGTGTTTTTGGTTTGGTCTGCTAGAGAAGGAGGAGTTCTATAGAAGTGTATTGATGTGTGTGTGTATTTCTGAAAACTGTATTGCCACCATGGTTCCGTGTGTTGAATTTTAAACTAAACATAAGTTGGTTATCTTTTCTTGTTCGATGGGCCATGGAATTGAATGCTAGGGATATGGCAGGCAAGGGTACAACTGTGACAAGCGAGTGCCAGTGTGAGGTTGCCCACCCAAAGTTTGAATTTCATATGACAAGAGCAGGAGAAACATAGGCTGTTTTTACATAAACAACAGCACAGTCACTCCGCCATTCTTGCCCCATTTGATCCATTCCATCGTCGGGTTTGAAGAGGACTGAAGAGTAGAGGTTAGCAGCTGTGCCGATGGCTCCTTGAGTGTTGTCTCACGTGTAGCGTTCAGCTGATCTGAAAGTTCAGTTAACCAGGCTGTGGGATCACAAGTTGCACCGAGTTCATGTTCATGTGTGTCAAAGACATCAGAGATGTGTGTCTGGTACTCTGGTGTCTTTGACAATGTAAGCATAATACCCGTGCAGGCAACTGCGAATTAAGATCGTGTCCAAAATCTGTAATTTGGTAGCCCACTACATCAAGCTTGGGCATTAAGATATCTATTGACCTAACCATGTGGAATTAAGACGTCTATTGACCTATCCATGTGTATTACTTCAGACTATCAATTTTGGCACTCCAATTTCAAAAGTTAAGCAGTTGCCAATTACATGTGAAATTTCAAGCGGAAGTGAGACTAGTAATCAATTTTCTATGAAAGAAAATGCATAAATAAATAATAGAAAAGCTAAAAAATCCAAAATAAATGAAAACTTTGGTGTTCATAATTTTCTCTTTGTTCATTATATTTTCCTGATTGTTGTATCATGCAATATTAATCAAATATCCACATTTCAGCTACATTTTTTTATCTCAGAACATTTAAAATCCAAAATACCTCCGAACATTTTGAATGTTATCGGTTCCAACTTGATATGCCCTCTCTTTCATTTGGTTTATTAGAGCATATAATTTGCAAAATTGTTGACCTAAAAGCAGTTTTAGGTATAGGAGACAGTAATCTTTTTTTGTTTTTGCTCTTCTCTAACGAACACATAAATTTGTACCATGAATCAGGCATACACATGAGGGAGGGAATAAGAGAGAAACATCGACATTTTTCATGCTTTGCACGATCGTTTCTATTCATAGCTTTCTTTTTCATTGGCAACACATTAGTGTGGCTCAGTCGTGGTAGAGCTCGGGATCATGAGTGGGTCCAATATAGAACTAGAAGGTACTAATACTAAGATGGGAAGGCGGTTGCCGCCCTTGTTTCTTGTTGTTGTCCTATCATGACAGTATCGATCACTGGCTCACTTAGAACACGAGATAGTGGATTTCGCAATAAGAGTGAGGGTTGAGAGTAAGTGGATGGGGTTGGGGTTGGTCTATTCAGTACGACTGTTTGAGTGCAATAATTTCCCTACTTTAGAAAATGTGGTAAATTATATTTCCTTGGAGATGATTTTGTAGCAAATTGAATGAGAGAATGGTTCATTTAGTCGTAGAAAATTTTTGTAGGATGAAGGGTAAATGCATTGGTTGATTGCTTCAAGAGTTAATAACGGATAAGATGGCATATCAGTTGCATGCCCAACAACGAGTATCATATTTATGTTTTGTGGACATGCACGACACTCCACTATATGTTACAATGTGGTAATGTCCTAGAAGACATTGGATCTGCCCTTTAGGCTTAGGGGGCGTCACGGGTGGCGCACGCCTCCTCCCCCTTGATGGCGGTGGTGGATCGACACAAACACATGGGGAGGAGGCAGAGAGCGGGGCGATTGGCGGGGGACTCCTCCTTGGCGGTCCGCGGGGGAAGTTTAGTGTGAATGAGAGAGGGTCCATGATGATGGTGAGGCGGGTGTCATCTTGCTTTAAAGAAGAGGGGTCCAGTGAAAAATGTCCCGCTACAGCGGGAGACCGAGATGGAGGGGGGGTCGAGCATGAAAAGGAAAGGGTGCTTTATAGGGTGGTTTTTTAGGTTGGGGCCGTGTGTTGGAAATCACATCGCGGATAGTCCGCACAACCATATCCCCTCCCCCCATACGAGCTGGATTTGTGGCCCTCTGGGCGCCCGTTTGATATACAACCACGTCCGAACGTATGCGGGAGAAATGAGCTTCGACCTTGGAGATGATCTTAATCATTTATATGTGTTATAGCCCGTAGCAACACACGAGCATTCTACTAGTAAGGTATTGCAATCCGGTTTTTATTGGCCTACTCTCTTCAAAGATGCTCGTAAGTTTGTCTTATCTTGCGATGAATGTCAAAGAATTGGTAATATTAGTAGACGTCAAGAAATGCCTATGAACTATTCACTTGTTATTGAACCATTTGATGTTTGGGGCTTTGATTATATGGGACCTTTTCCTTCCTTCAATGGGTATACACATATTTTAGTTGCTGTTGATTACGTTACTAAGTGGGTAGAAGCTATTCCAACTACTAGTGCTGATCATAACACTTCTATTAAGATACTTGAAGAAATTTTCCGAGGTTTGGAGTCCCTAGATATTTAATGACTGATGGTGGTTCACATTTTATTCATGGTGCTTTTTGTAAAATGCTTGCTAAGTATGACGTTAATCATAGAATTGCATCTCCATATCATCCTCAGTCTAGTGGTCAAGTATAATTGAGTAATAGAGAAATTAAATTGATTTTGCAAGACTGTTAATAGATCTAGAAAGAATTGGTCCAAGAAACTTGATGATTCATTATGGGCCTATAGAAATGCTTATAAGAATCCTATGGGTATGTCTCCGTATAAAATGGTTTATGGAAAGGCATGTCGCTTACCTCTCGAACTAGAACATAAGGAATATTGGGCTATTAAAGAGCTCAATTATGATTTCAATCTTGCCGGTGAGAAGAGGTTATTTGACATTAGCTCACTTGATGAATGGAGGACCCAAGCCTATGAAAATGCCAAAAAACTTAAAGAAAAAGTTAAAAGATGGCATGACAAAAGGATACAAAAGCATGAGTTTAATGTAGGTGATTATGTTT
The DNA here is from genome assembly GCF_018294505.1 of Triticum aestivum. Classification (NCBI taxonomy): domain Eukaryota; kingdom Viridiplantae; phylum Streptophyta; class Magnoliopsida; order Poales; family Poaceae; genus Triticum; species Triticum aestivum. The sequence goes on from NC_057795.1 coordinate 324,236,823, forward strand.
TGTTATACAACTCTCGTTTAAGATTTTTTGCAGGAAAACTTCTCTCTAAATGGGAAGGTCCTTACATTATTGAGGAGGTCTATCATTCAAGTGCCATAAAAATCAACAACGCCGAAGGCACAAATCCAAAGGTGGTAAACGGTCAAAGAATCAAACATTATTTCTCAGGTAATCCCATAAATGTTGAAACCAATATTATTGACACCGTAACACTGGAGGAGTACATAAGGGACACTTTGAAGATTGCTTTAGGCTCTGAAAAGGAATAGGTATGTGGTACGGTAAGTAAACCGACTCCAAAACTGTCCAAATAGCAATTTCTCTTTGTTTTGGAATATTTAAAAATTTGGAAAATTAAAAGTAGTCCAAAAGAGACACGAGGCATCCACGAGGGTGGTGGGCGCCCCCCTGCCCCGTGGCCACCTTGTGTGCCCTCCGGACTCTGTTTTCTTGCATGATACTTCTTTTGGTCGGTAAAATTTCATTTTATTATCTCCCGAGGGTTTTGACCACCGTACCACGATGAAATCCTTTTTTTTAGTTATTTCTGCCGCAGATTTAGAGCAAGATGTCCTCTCAAGAGTTAGTTGGGGAGAGTCGGGTATCTCATCCGACACCGGGGCCAAGAGCAAATAGCGAAGCTGATCACTTAGGGCCATTAACAGAGGAAGATGTTGTGGAACATAGTAATTTAAAAAAATTTCTACGATCACGCAAGATCTATCTAGGAGATGCATAGCAACGAGATGGGAGAGTGCGTCTGTCGGTGTCAAAACCGGCGGATCTCGGGTAGGGGGTCCCGAACTGTGCGTCTATGCGGATGGTAACAGGAAACAAGGGACACGATGTTTTTACCCAGGTTCGGGCCCTCTCGGTGGAGGTAAAACCCTACTCCTGCTTGATTAATATTGATGATATGGGTAGTAAAAGAGTAGATCTACCACGAGATCAAAGAGGCTAAACCCTAGAAGCTAGCCTATGGTATGATTGTTGTTCGTCCTACGGACTAAAACCCTCTAGTTTATATAGACACCGGAGAGGGATAGGGTTACACAGAGTCGGTTAGAATGGTAGGCGATCTACATATCTGTATTGCCAAGCTTGCCTTCCACGCCAAGGAAAGTCCCATCCGGACACGGGACGAAGTCTTCAATCTTGTATCTTCATAGTCTAGGAGTCCGGCCAAAGATGATAGTTCGGCTATCCGGACACCCCCTAGTCCAGGACTCCCTCAGTAGCCCCTGAACCAGGCTTCAATGACGACGAGTCCGGCGTGCATATTGTCTTCGACATTGCAAGGCGGGTTCCTCCTCCGAATACTTCATAGAAGATTTTGAACACAAGGATAGTGTCCGGCTCTGCAAAATAAGTTCCACATACCACCGTAGAGAGAATAACATTTACACAAGTTCAATCTGCTGACGTATTCGGCGTGACATCACACCACGGCCAAGCCTTTATTCGAATCGTTTTTACCGTTCCACCTCAGCGCGTTTAGCGAAGCGGTTTCCTTGGCACGTCTTGTCAAAGCAGAGATCGTGTCCCCTTATTCTGGGATTCTAATCAATACGGGCATGGGTAACCCAACCGCGCCATTGATTACGGAGCTCGGGAGATAAGCGAGTTTTACCAGGCTGGTGGGGATGCATAGTTTCGTCCGTCCATATAAGGGGATAAGGATCCACCTTTTTACCTACGCCTTCTTCCTCCTTTGCTTATCCATTTCCGCGCACTCGAGCTCCAGCGCCCAAGTCCGCACATCTCGCCTAAACCTTCCCCAACCATGTTCGGAGCGGGAGGCAAGTGGATGGCCTCCTCCGTCATGGAGGGGCACATCAAAAAGTTGAGGAAAGCCGGATACCTGCACAACGACATTGCGCACCGGCTTCCAGATGAGGGGCAACTTGTCCCCACCCCCAGGCCCCATGAGAGGGTGGTGTTCCTTCCCCATTTCCTCCGTGGACTGGGCTTCCCACTCCACCCATTTGTCCGGGGGCTCATGTTCTACTACGGCCTGGATTTCCACGATCTGGCCCCGGATTTCATCCTCATCATCTCAGCGTTTATCATTGTGTGCGAGGCCTTCCTCCGCATCAAACCCCACTTCGGCTTATGGCTGAAGACCTTCAATGTCAAGCCGAAGGTAGTGGGCGGCCAGCAGGCGGAGTACGGAGGCGCCATGGTGAGCAAGATGCCCAACGTCATATGGCTCAAGGGCGCCTTTGTGGAAACCATCAAAGGGTGGCAATCGGGGTGGTTCTACATCACCGAGCTGCATGACCCTGAATGGGCAGCGGCCCCCGAATTCAGATCTAGGATCCCCACACGGCTCACCTCTAGGAAAGAGAAGGGCCTGACATGGGGTGATTTGGAAGAGCTGACCGGACTCCAAACCTACGTCCAAAACCTTGCGAACAAGAAGATCAAGCTCATCAACGCAGTCCAGGTCATGCTCATCCAGCGGATCCTCCCGTGCTAACAACGGGCTTTCAATTTGTGGGAGTTTGATCCGGCACAGCACCAGACCTTGAGCAGGCTCTTCGACACTACATACGAAGACGCTTGGAAGGTGCTGTTCAAGGGCGCCGAGGCTCCCGCATCCGCTACCGAAGATCGCAGATTCAACTCGCAGCGTCAAGCCGGCGAGGTAAGCTATTTTACCCTTTACGGGACACTTGTTTTTCATAGTTTGACTCTATGCGAGATCTAAACTCCCTTACCTTTGACAGGCCTGGCAGAAGAAGTCCGGGCAGGTTAACTGTCCGGCTCCCTTACCAGAAGACCCAGCAGACGCCCGATTGACGGGGCTGCTGGTTTCGGCACCTCACGTGGTGCCGGACAAGAAGGCCAAGAAGAAGGCCACGGGAACCCGAAAGAGTTCCCGGCATCAGGTGTTATCGGACTCATCATCCGATGACTCCGAGGCGGAGTCCTCCCACGAAGACGAGGAGGAGAAAAAAGAGGCTTCTCCCCCAGCAGGGGGAGAGAACAAAAGGAAGGCCTCCCCAACTGGGGAGGCCGGAGGGTCCAAGATGGGAAGGACCCTTCCTCCGGACTTTTCCACCAACGCCGACGATGGCGAAGAGGACTGGCCCTCAAGGGCCAAGCCCCTGGGAGATCGTAAGTGTCCGGATTCCAGAATAACTCATGATTTTTCCTTTGTCGTGTAGTGTCTTCTAACGCCGAATACAACCGTGTAGCCCGCCCAAGGACGAGCTCCCCGCTTCGTCGAGCGGCTCCCTGGATTCGTCGGATGTGAATAGCACTTCACTTCTGACCGCCTCCTCCCCCCGTGATGCAGACGACGCCGCCCAAAAGGGGCCCAACTAGGAGGAGGTGGTCCTGGAGGCGCTGCAAGGCGACCTCCCGGACTCTGGGCACAAAGAGGGCAAAACCCCAGAGGGCTCTAAGTCCGGCCCTGTGCCGGACTCCGTACCGGAACCTACAGTGATTCCGAAGTCGGGCAGGCGGGCCCTTCGTAAGAAGGGCAAGACTGCAACGCTGGTGGCCTCCGTCCAACTGGAGGCACCAGATAACTTGCTGGAGGCGCTTAACGGCGCCTCCATCGACGAGGAGCACCGCACTGTTATGAGTGCAGTGATCCAGAAAGTTCAGTCTGCCAAGAGCAAGCTGACTGAAGCCTGTACCAGCCTTCTAACAGGCTTTGAGGTATGTAATTAAGATATGTAAAAATAGTACCGCATAGACAGTAGCCCCTGATGCTCAGTTTGGTGTTCGGAAAGAAAAGCCGAACCGGGGATCTAAAAAGATATACGCAGGAGTCTAACATAAGCATGTCAATATGGGAATGCAGGCTGCGCTGCTGACCTCTGCCGCACTGACTGTGGAGGTCAATGTATTAAAGCAGAGCCTCGAGCGGTCCGAGAACGAGCTTGGCCGTGCCAAGAAGCAGCTCGAGGACAAGGAAGGTAAGTAATTCCTTATTAAAGTAATACCTTATAGAAAGGATTTGGTTGCAAAAAATGACAGGAATAACGTGACGAGGTGGCGACCCCGAAGGAGGCGGTGACGAGGGGCCACGAACGAGGTGGCGACCCCGAAGGAGGCGGTGTCCAAGGCCGAAAAAACTGCGGCCGCGGAGTGCACCGAGCGAGAGAAGCAGGAGGCGCGGGTGGCGGAGGTGCGGCAAGAGCTCCAGGCTTTCGTGAAAAACACGAGAGTTTGGAGCGTGACTCGAAGACTCGAGAGTCCGAGCTCGCCTTGGCTCTTGAGAGTGCCAAAGCCGCTAAGGCCGAAGCCCAGAAGGCCCTCCAGGAGATTGAGGCGATAAAAAAGATTGTGGCGGGTAAGGCATTCTTCATGCAAAGCAAGCATGTAAAAGTGAATTATCTGTTACTTACCCGAATTCGGAGCTCTCTAGGAGCGTTCATAGATCTGCCCCGTAGTGTGTCCGATGCTGCTGCATTCTACCAAGCCGAGGAGAGCTCAACTGAGAAGGTGTTCTGGTCTCAATATGCTGAGCTGGACATCCGGTGCTCCTGAGCGACCAGCTAAAGCAGCTGGTCAAGCTCGACAAGGTGGCCGAACAGGCCATGAAGGGCCTCATAGTTCGGCTATGGCCTAAAGAAGCCATGCCTGGGAGCTACTTCGGTCTGGTGCAGCGGCTGGTGGACGCCTGTCCATGGATTGAAGTCATCAAGCATTCCGTCTGCATTGAAGGTGCCCGTCGGGCCCTTGCCCGTGCTAAAGTGCACTGGGGCAAGATGGACGCCGAGAAGCTTGTGACGGACGCGCCACCGCCGGGCAAGGAGTATCGCACGCCCGAGATGTACTATAAGGGTGTCCTGAAGGGTGCCCGCCTTATAGCGGGTGAGTGCTCCAAAGATGTAATTTTTTAGTAGACTCTCATTTGTTATCCTGTACGCTGAAAACTTTGTTCATATGCGCTAAGCAACGCTTGTTAATTTAAAATATTACCTTCTGTGCGGCCGTTTATCAAATTTGAGAGATGGCAAGTCGTTGGCTTCAGCCCCCATGCCACGAGTGCTGGGGTGTTCGGGATAAACTTGAGCGCTCTTGTTCCCATTCTTGGGTCCTTCGAGGGAGGCGCTCAACACAACGAACGAGGCAACCGGACTTATAATGCTTGAACACTCCCACTTAGCCATAGAATTCTATAATTTTAAATTTCGGCGAAGCCCCTAGTGTTCGGAAGACCGAATTCGGGGCGCTATCCACGCCTGGGCCGGACAAAGCCGGCTCCTCGCTCTAAGCGGCATAAGTCTTTAGGGACTCGAAAAAACCTCTCGAACAGCGACCGGCTCTCGCCCTATCATGACGGTCAGTTTTAGCTTTCTCCACTGAGGTGCTCAACCCAGCTCAACTGGGGCACAATCGCAGTGGTTCTCCCAGCGCTACCTTAGCCGATATAACGGAACGTAAGGTACCAAAACATGGGAGCCGGGCAAACCCAACTATTGATCCAAGACATGATTCGGAGCCGATGCATATAATGCTATAAGTTCGGGGTGCCGCACTTGTGAAAGTGTTCGAACTTATCACACCATATTTTGGGGAACTTAAGCCCCTGGTGTATTTGGCCATACCAAAGTGTACGGATGCAACATGTCATAAGTGGACATATATGGATAAAAAAGGAATGCAATAATAGGCAAAAAGCTGTGCATTGTTTATTAAAAAAAGGCTGCGGTAAAAGCAGAACGATACAAATAGTGCGATAAGCAAGGGATGGGACTATTTAACATGTCCCCCTCCAGGGGTAGGCTGCAGGATGGTATGTAAAACAGGTATACTGCTCGTAATAGAGACCACCTGGACACTCGACGTAGCTTTTCTGCTTCCCTGGCTGTTGCATCGTGAGTTCGGCAATTCTACTGCCGGACAGGGCTTCTGGAAAACGGAGTCCTGAGAATAAGAAAAAAAGAATGACACAATTGGGAGCCCCTGGTGCGGTTGAGCCGCTCTCCGGGCATGCCGTGGTCGTGCCCCTACCCCTATGCCCATGGTATCTCCAGAGCGTAGTTATGTACGCGTGGTACTGGTCTCGCGATTTCGCAAGGGCTGGGGTTGGGGCCGCATTGCTACGCGTGCTCGGAACGTGCCAGGCGGTCTTGTTGTAGGTTACTCCGGGCGCGCTTGACGGTGTCCGGCCGCTTAATAGCCGGACTCGAGAATTGCCTTAAGAGGCTGCTTTGTACTTCCGCCGCGAGAGCCGCTGTATGCTCCTCCGTTCGGAGAGAGCGTTCGGTGTTTCCGTTGACCGTAATGACTCCTCGAGGGCCTGGCATCTTGAGCTTGAGGTATGCGTAGTGCGGCACCGCATTGAACTTTGCAAATACGGTTCGTCCGAGCAGTGCATGATAGCTGCTGCGGAACGGGACTATGTCGAAGATTAACTCCTCACTTCGGAAGTTATCCGGGGATCCGAAGACCACTTCAAGTGTAACTGAGCCTGTACAGTTGGCCTCTACACCTGGTATGACGCCTTTGAAGGTCGTCTTTGTGGGTTTAATCCTTGAGGGGTCTATGCCCATCTTGTGCACTGTATCCTGATAAAGCAGGTTCAGGCTGCTGCCGCCGTCCATCAGGACTCTAGTGAGGTGAAATCCGTCGACGATTGGGTCTAGAACCAATGCGGCGAATCCGCCATGGCGGATGCTAGTGGGGTGGTCCCTTCGATCAAAGTGATCGGGCAGGAGGACCACGGATTGAACTTTGGGGCGACTGGCTCCATCGCATATACGTCCCTGAGTGCACGCTTCCGCTCCCTTTTGGGTATGTGGGTTGCGTATATCATGTTCACCGTCCGCACTTGTGGGGGGAAACCCTTCTGTCCTCTATTGTTCGGCGGCCGGGTCTCCTCCTCGTCATCGCTATGCAGCCCCTTGTCATTGTTTTCGGCAGTTAACTTGCCTGCCTGCTTGAACACCCAACAATCCCTGTTGGTGTGATTGGCTGGCTTTTCGGGGGTGCCGTGTATCTGGCACGAGCGATCGAGTATTCGGTCCAAATTGGACGGGCCCGGAGTATTTCTTTTGAATGGCTTTTTCCGCTGACCGGGTTTAGAGCCTCTGAATCCGGCATTGACTGCCGTATCCTCAGTATTGTCGCCATTAATGCGGCGCTTGTGCTTGTTGCGACGCGACCTGCCGTTGGTGTCCTTGGTATCCGAATTACCAGGGCTCTTGGTCATGTTGTTACTACGAGCTAGCCAGCTATCCTCTCCCGCGCAGAAGCGGGTCATGAGTGTTGTGAGGGCTGCCATGGATTTCGGCTTTTCCTGTCCTAGGTGCCGGGCAAGCCACTCGTCGCGGATGTTGTGTTTAAAGGCTGCAAGGGCCTCTGCATCCGGACAGTCGACGATTTGATTTTTCTTGGTTAGGAACCGTGTCCAGAATTGTCTGGCCGATTCTTCTGGCTGCTGAATTATGTGGCTTAGGTCATCGGCGTCTGGTGGTCGCACATAAGTGCCCTGGAAGTTGTCGAGGAATGCGGCTTCCAGGTCTTCCCAACAACTGATTGACTCTGCTGGCAAGCTGTTAAGCCAATGCCGCGCTGGTCCTTTAAGCTTGAGTGGGAGGTATTTGACGGCGTGTAGATCATCACCGCGGGCCATGTGGATATGGAGGAGATAGTCCTCGATCCAGACCGTCGGATCTGTTATGCCATCGTATGATTCAATGTTTACGGGTTTGAAACCCTTAGGGATTTGATGATCCATCACTTCGTCTGTGAAGCATAGTGGGTGTGCGGCACCTCTGTATTGGGCTATGTCGCGACGCAGCTCAAATGAGCTTTGTCTACTGTGTTCGGCCCGGCCGGAATTGCTGTATCCGGCGTGACAGTTGTCATCACGTATCGTGGGGCGCCCATGCGATCCGTTGATCGATCTTATTTGTCTTGCCTTGTCCTCCAATATGTCTCACAAGTCTAGCGCATTCTCCCGTGGCTTTGTACTTTTCGAGCGACGCCGGGGTGCGGCTTTAGCGGAGGGCCTAGAGGCCTCTCTGTCCCGGCCACGAGGTGGCCAGTCGGCCGTATTATGTGCTGGTGATGTAGGTTTAGGTGCTTCCTACTCTAATCGGGGTAGCAGCCGGCGTTTTGGGTAGCTCTTGGAGGGGCGTTCGAGTTCATACTCTTCGGCCGCAAGGACTTTAGTCCATCTGTTGGCTAGCAAGTCTTGGTCAGCTCTAAGCTATTGCTGCTTTTTCTTGAGGCTGCTTGCCGTGGCCATAAGCCTGCGTTTGAAATGCTCTTGTTCGACGGGATCCTCAGGCACGGCAAATTCATCGTCGTCGAGGCTTGCCTCATCTTCGGAGGGAGGCATATAATTATTGTCCTCTACCTCTCTGTCTACCGCTCTCTCATGAGGGCTGGCTTCTCCATCCTCCTGCGCTGAATCCTGCTGGAGGGGGTTGTCTTCAGCACTGTCCGGGGTGTTATTGTCTCCGGTGCCGGAATCTCCATTTTTGCTGTGGCGGGATTTAGAGCGGCGCCGCTGACGCCGGCGCTTAGGCTGTTTCTTGGAGGGGTCGTCCTCCATTGTTCCATCGCCATTCCCATCCTTTGGGATGTCCACCATGTAAATGTCATATGACAAGGTGGCCTTCCAGTGCCCTGTAGGCGCTGGTTCTTGGTCGTCTCCTGCATCGTCGTCCATACCGTCGATGTCTTCGGAGTCGAAGTCTAGCATGTCGGTTAAGTCATCGACAGTGGCTACGAAGTGGGTGGTGGGTGGGCTTTGAATTTCTTTGTCGTCTGCATCCCAACCGTCCTGACCATAGTCCGGCTAGGGCTCTCCTGATAAAGAGAGAGACTTTAGTGAATTCAGGATGTCGCCAAAGGGCGAGTGCTGAAAGATGTCCGCAGCGGTGAACTCCATGATCGGCGCCCAATCGGATTTGATTGGCAGGGGCGCGGAAGGTTCGGAGTCCGGAGAGGAGTCCGGCACCTTGGAGTCACGAGCTTCACAAAGGACAGGGTTGGTATTCGGCTCTATCACCGTAGAGGTAGCAGCCCCCGAGGCGGTGTCCAGCCACCCGTCCTCGATCGGCGCAGTCGGCTCCGAGCTAAGGGTCGGAGCGGACACTTGTGCGGCCTCCAGGGCACTGTCCGGCAGAAGAGCTAGATCATGCCCGTCGTGACAGTGCGGCGCGCTTGGCTGTGGCTCGAACCCGTCGAAGATCAAGTCTCCGCGGACGTCAGCCGTATAGTTCAAACTTCCAAATCTGACCTGATGGCCAGGGGCGTAGCTTTCAATCTGCTCCAGATGGCCAAGCGAGTTGGCCCGCAGTGCAAAGCCGCCGAATACGAAGATCTGTCCGGGGAGAAAAGTCTCACCCTGGACCGCGTCGTTGTTGATGATCGAAGGAGCCATCGGGCCTAAAGGTGACGACACAGAGGAACTCTCAATGAAAGCACCAATGTCGGTGTCAAAACCGGCGGATCTCGGGTAGGGGGTCCCGAACTGTGCGTCTAGGCGGATGGTAACAGGAGACAAGGGACACGATGTTTTTACCCAGGTTCGGGCCCTCTCGGTGGAGGTAAAACCCTACTCCTTCTTGATTAATATTGATGATATGGGTAGTACAAGAGTAGATCTACCATAAGATCAAAGAGGCTAAACCCTAGAAGCTAGCCTATCGTATGATTGTTGTTCGTCCTACGGACTAAAACCCTCCGGTTTATATAGACATCGGAGAGGGCTAGGGTTACACAGAGTCGGTTACAATGGTAGGAGATCTACATATCCGTATTGCCAAGCTTGCCTTCCACGCCAAGGAAAGTCCCATCCGGACACGGGACGAAGTCTTCAATCTTGTATCTTCATAGTCCAGGAGTCCGGCCAAAGATGATAGTTCAGCTATCCGGACACCCCCTAGTCCAAGACTCCCTCAGCGTCCATGTACCCTCGTAGACCGAAAGCAGAAGCGTTTAGTAACGTGGTTGATGTAGTTGAACGTCTTCGCGATCCAACCGATCCAAGTACCGAACGTACGACACCTCCGCGTTCAACACAAGTTCAGCTTGATGAAGTCCCTCCTGCTCTTGATCCAGTTGAGGAAGAGGGTGAGTTTCGTCAGCACGACAGTGTGGCGATGGTGATGATGATGTTACCGGCGCAGGGCTTTGCCTAAGCACTACGACGATATGGTCAAGGTGTGTAACTATGGAGGGGGCACCGCACACGGCTAAGGCAAAACTTGGTGTGTCTTTGGGGTGCCTCCTGCCCACATATATAAAGGAGGGAGGGAGAGAGGCCGCCCCCCTAGGGGTGCGCCAAGAGTATGGAGTCCTACTAGGACTTCCAAGTCCTAGTAGGAATCCCTTCCTTTTCGGAGTAGGAGAGAAGGAAAGAGGGAAAGAAAGAGGGAGTAGGAAAGGGCAAGTGGGGCGCCGCCCCCTTCCCCTAGTCCAATTCGGACCCATGGGGGGGCGCCACCTCCCCTTGGCCTGCCTCCTCCTTTCCCGTATGGCCCAATAAGGCCCATTACTTCTCCTAGTGAATTCCCGTAACTCCCCGGTACTCCGAAAAATACCTGAATCATTCGGAACCTTTCCGATGTCCGAATATAGCCTTCCAGTATATCAATCTTTATGTATCGACCATTTCGTGACTCCTCGTCACGTACGTGATCTCATCTGGGACTCCAATAAAAACTTCGGTCATCGAAACACATAACTCATAATACAAATTGTCATCAAACGTTAAGCGTGCGGACCCTACGGGTTCGAGAACTATGTAGACATGATCGAGACACATCTACGATCAATAACCAATAGCAGAACCTGGATGCTCATATTGGCTCCTACATATTGTACGAAGATCTTTATCGGTCAAACCACATAACAACATACGTTGTTCCCTTTGTCATCGGTATGTTACTTGCCTGAGATTCGATCGTCGGTATCATTATACCTAGTTCAATCTTGTTACCAGAAAGTCTCTTTACTCGTTCCGTAATGCTTCATCCCGCAACTAACTCATTAGTCACATTGCTTGCAAGGCTTATAGTGATGAGCATTACGGAGAGGACCCAGTGATACCTCTCCAATACACAGAGTGAAAAATCCTAATCTCGATCTATGCCAACCCAACAAACATCTCCGGGGACACCTATAGAGCATATTTATAATCACCCAGTTATGTTGTGATGTTTGATAGCACACAAGGTGTTCCTCCGATAATTGGGAGTTGCATAATCTCATAGTCTGGGGAACGTGCATAAGTCATGAAAAAAGCAGTAGCAATGAAACTGTAACGATCATAATGCTAAGCTAACGGATGGGTCTTGTCCATCACATGATTCTCCTAATAATGTAATCTCGCTCATCAAATGACAACACATGTCTATGGTTAGGAAACATAACCATATTTGATTAACGAGCTAGTCAAGTAGAGGCATACTAGGGACACTATGTTTGTCTATGTATTCACACATGTACTAAGTTTCCGGTTAATACAATTCTAGCATGAATAATAAACATTTACCATGATATAAGGAAATATAAATAACAACTTTATTATTGCCTCTTGGGCATATTTCCTCCAATCTCCCACTTGCGCTAGAGTCAATAATCTAGTTCACATCGCCATGCGATTTAACATAAATAGTTCACATCTATATGTGATTAACACCCATAGTTCACATTGCCATGTGACCAACAACCAAAGGGTTTACTAGAGTGTGATCATGTTTTGCTTTTGAGAGAAGTTTAGTCAACGGTCTGTCACATTCAGAACCGTATGTATTTTGCAAATATTCAACGTATACAATGCTCTGCATGGAGCTAGTTTTGCTAATTGCTCCCACTTTCAATATGTATCCAGATTGAGACTTAGAGTCATCTGGATCGGTGTAAAAGCTTGCATCGACGTAACTCTTTACAATGAACTCTTTATCACTTCCATAATCGAGAAATATTTCCTTAGTCCTCACTAAGGATAATTTTGACCGGTGTCCAGTGATCTACTCCTAGATCACTATTGTACCCCCTTGCCAAACTCATGGCAAGGTACACAATAGGTCTGGTACACAGCATAGCATACTTTATAGAACCTTGCTACCTCTTGAGCACTGTGTTGGTTTTCCCTTGAAGAGGAAAGGGTGATGTAGCAAAGTAGAATAAGTATTTCCCTCAGTTTTTGAGAACCAAGGTAACAATCCAGTAGGAAGCTCCTCAAAAGTCCCTCGTACCTACACAAACAAACAAGAACCTCGCAACCAACGCTATAAAGGGGTTGTCAATCCCTTCACAGTAATTTGCCTTTTTCTCTTTTAGGGTCTCCCTGACCTTGTAATTAATGCATATATGTATCTTGGGTTGAGAGTAATAAAATTGCTGTGGGGCATAAGCCCTACAGTTTCAGGTCAAAAAAAGATAAATATTTTTGGTATTTTTACGATATAGATTGGAAAGTAAAGATTGCAAAATAAAGATAGATGGGAAACTTATATGATAAAAGATAGACCCGAGGGCCATAGGTTTCACTAGTGGCTTCTCTCAAGATAGCATAAGTATTACAGTGGGTGAACAAATTACTGTCAAGCAATTGATAGATAAGTGCATAGTTATGAGATTATCTAGGCATGATCATGTATATAGGCATCACATCCGCGACAAGTAGAGCGACTCCTGCCTGCATCTACTACTATTACTCCACACATCGACCGCTATCCAGCATGCATCTAGTGTATTAAGTTCATAAGTACAGAGTAACACATTAGGCAAGATGACATGATGTAGAGGGATAAACTCAAACAATATGATATAAACCCCATCTTTTTATCCTCGATGACAACAATACAATACGTGCCTTGCTGCCTCTGCTGTCACTGGGAAAGGACACTGCAAGATTGAACCCAAAGCTAAGCACTTCTCCCATTGCAAGAAAGATCAATCTAGTAGGCCAAACCAAATAGATAATTCAAAGAGACTTGCAAAGATAACCAATCATACATAAAAGAATTCAGAGGAGATTCAAATATTTCTCATAGATAAACTTGATCATAAACCCACAATTCATCGGATCTCGACAAACACACGGCAAAAAGAGATACATCGAATAGATCTCCAAGAAGATCGAGGAGAACTTCAAAGAGAGTGAAGTAGCCATCTAGCTAATAACTATGGACCCGAAGGTCTGTGGTAAACTACTCACAACTCATCGAAAAGGCTATGGTGTTGATGTAGAAGCCCTCCATGGTCGATTCCCCCTCCGGCGGAGCACTGACGAAGGCTCCAAGATAGGATCTCACGGATACAGAAGGTTGCAGCAGTGGAATTAGGCTGTCGTGGTGCTCCTGGATGTTTTCAGGGTATGTAGATATATATAGGAGGAAGAAGTAGGTCGGTGGAGCCTCGAGGGGCCCACGAGGGTGGGGGGCGTGCCCACCCCCCTAGGGCGCCGGGCACCCTCGTGGCCGCCTCGACTACTTCTTGACGTCCACACCAAGTCTCCTGGTTTGCATTTGTTCCAAAAAGATCGCTCCCGAAGGTTTCATCCCGTTTGGACTCCGTTTGATATTCCTTTTCTTCGAAACACTGAAATAGACAAAAAACAGCAATTTGGGTTGGGCCTCCGGTTAGTAGGTTAGTCCCAAAAATGATATAAAAGTGTAAAGTAAAGCCCATAAACATCCAAAACGGGTAATATAATAGCATGAAATAATAAAAAAATATAGATACATTGGAGACTTATCAAACCTATTGTTGACACCAGATTTTGACATGACATAAAAAGAACATGGGATGGCTTCGAGTGAGAGGGTTTTCAGCATGGAAAGTTGCACATCGCCGAGAGGAACAACTTTGATGTTTAAGTCATAGCCATCCGACCTCATCTCTAAGGCCGAAGTTGTGCTCAAAGTACTGGATTTTTTATTCAGAACACTGTTCGGCTGATTAAGCCCCCAAGACGGTCTCGTATGGAAGAATTATCTACACGAATTGTCTTTGCCTCGTCGAAACGATCGGTTTTGATATAAAGATCATCGCAATCCAAGGTCGGATGCAAAAGTTAGAGCCTGCACAACGAGACCCTCCAGCGAGCAAAATATGACGCCCGGAACCAGACACATATGTGGGTGTGTCTGATAAGATGCGTGAATAATTTGCTGTTTTGCACGAGCGATTTGACCCTCGGGATGACCTCTAATGAAAAAAACGTTCAACATGAAAGATGTTCGTCTTGTCGAAACGGTCAAGATTGCTTTTGGACTCTTTTCCATCCGAGGTTGTTTGCCATCACAAAAAGGACCAGCAAGGTACAGTCAGTTTAAACCGAACAGTTTTGGAAAGTTCGGATAAAACCAGTCCGAATTTGACTAGAGTTTTGGACGTGAATTGATGCACTTTTCTTGTAAGGAAAGCGTAGATGAATCCTTTTCTTGTACGGGAAGTCCAGCCGCCTCTTATATATGTTAGGGGTGATGGCCGATTGAACAACACACAATCGAACAAATCAATATACTACTTTTCCAGTTTACGTTTTATCTCTCCACCATTTTCTCTCTCGTTCTTCGCTGTTCTTCGTGCTTGAGAGCTGCGAATCCCGAGGCTCTAGGGGCGAGCGAATCGACCTAGGGCAGCCCATAGCCGCCGCAATCCCTGACGGGGTCTCTCCCGGGTGCATGGGGTTTCGGGTCTGCAAAAGTGCCCGCCGACTGTCTTGCGTATCGCGTTGTCGGTCGGGTCTCCTTCGACGTGAGCTGCGGTGCATCACCCCCGGCGTCGAGGGTACACGTGATGTGTTCATGTGTCAACACACTTTTTGGCGACTCCGCTGGGGAATCAAGATCAATCCTCATGATCCACCATGTCTGATCTTCCCAAGCCATCTGAGGTAGACGCCGATAACATCATTAAGCCCAGTCTTGATGAGATATCGGCCGATCATCGCCAAGTCTATGAGGAGTACAAGAAGGCGCGCGAGGAGAAGGACTTGCAGGAGTTCCTTGCAAAGTTCAAGAAGGATCGCCAAGGCAACATCACTCCGATTGAAGAAATCAAGTTCCCTCCTCTTCAAGCCGAGCAGGTTAAACCCTCTGTAAGTACTGCCTTTTCTCCTGAGCAGTGGGCTGAGATTGAAAGTCGTATTGCTGATGGTAACAATCTAGTCTATCAAACTTTCATAGAAAATACTAATGCTCAGAAGAATACATCTCAATCGTCTAGTGGTAATGATGGTGTAGCTGCTAGTGTGCAAAACCCTAATCTGGCTTTACCTATTGCATCGGCGCCTCCCGTGCCGATGGCTTATTATCCTACCAAAACAAATCAGATTATGACTGCACCCATCAACCCTATTATAAGCATGCCAGGTTCGGTGACAACACCGAACCAAACCCTACCTACAGCTACAACCACTCGACCACTACTAAATTATGGGTCGACATACATGCCACAATTCCTACCTACAGCTAGTAACCCTACTCCTCCTATGCCACTGCCACAAGCTTCATCGTCCATGATGGATGATGGTCTAGCTAATCTTAGAGAGGAGATGGCTAAGATGCTTCGAGAGAATTTTGGAGTTGAGTTACCGCATTTTCATGGTTTTCTTCTTTACCACATGGTTCCATTCGGGTTTGGTCGCAGCTAGAGCAGAAGTTTCATGATCACTTTTATAGCGGTGACAACGAACTCAAGTTGTCACATCTAACATCGGTTAAACAGAAGCATGATGAATCGGTCTCCGATTACGTAAAGAGATTTAGAGAAACAAAAAACCGGTGTTTTAGTTTGGTGATAACCGAGAGAGACTTAGCAGACCTAGTGCTGAGTGGTTTGAGGACTCCCATTAGAGAAAAGCTAGAAGGGTATGAGTTCTTAAATATCAACCAAGTCTTACAAAGGGCTTTGGCTCAGGAAAGCCAAAGCAAATACCTCAAAGAAGTGCATAGATACAAAGCCGATCGTCCAAAGATGAATATGGTGGAATATGATAGTGATCACTCAGACGATGAGGGTGATGTTTTTGCTACTGAATTTGTTTGGCCGTCTAAGGCCAAACCCTTTGCTTGCAATGATCTGAAACCGATTCATAAGAATCGTGATGAAGAGATGAAGTTTACTTTTAACATTGCTAAGTGTGATAGAATATTTGATGCTTTGCTGCAGGCTAAGATTATTAGAATATCTCATACTTTACTGCCGTTTGAAGAGCTGAAACGGCGCGCTTATTGCAAGTATCATAATTCTTTTTCTCATGCTACTAATGATTGCAATGTTTTTTGACGGCAGATACAATCGGCCATTAATGACAGACGATTGAACTTTTCTGAGATGCAAGTTGATAAACAGCCATTTCCAATGAATACCATGGAGTTGGAGGGGAAGAAACTACTCATTCGGCCGGAGGTTGCCGAATCTGCTAATAAAGCTAATGGCATTGTTGGTGAGCCCAGGAAAGACAAGGAGGGTGACAAGGTCTTGGGGAGACAGGTTGTGCTTGACAAGCAACCCGGTGGCAAGGAGATAATCAAAATCACCATCAAGAATCCTACACTCGGGGGGCAACCGCAAGTGCAAGAAAATAATCGTGTTAAATTTGTCAAGCGCAAGGATCCAGAAGTTGACAAGTGGAAGACGAATGAAGCTAAAGTGAAGCGCAAGAAAATCAAGCCAACTTTTGATATGCTGTTGTCCAAGTATGCCAATCATGTAGCCGGTTCTAGCTCTAACCGGTCATCAAATTTGAAGCGCTCAAGGTCACCTCCTCGGGAAGAATTTCAGCATCATGCAAGGCCATATGGGTTGTGGGCGCCGGGACCATGGATGCCGCCACCCCCCTATGTGCCATACTATGTGGGAGACTTCAATGGAGGATGGTGGAAGCCCCCAATGGCCCCTTATGCTTTTCATCCAGGTTGGGCAGAACCAAGGAGGCCCGTTCATGAGAGACTTTCTTATCCCACACGAGGCCGTTTGAACAATGGTGTCGATCGGCTAGTGCAAGATAATCAAAAAGGGTCGGCAAGCAAGAATGGCGTGTTAAGTCGCCAAGTGCTGCAACGGTCGAGTCAAGCAGAGGCAAGGGAAGAATCAATGCCGACTCACTCATCTTGGGCACCGAAACATTCACCATACAGCAGCCGATTATGCATAGCAATCCGATTGAGCCGATACTTCGCGCCAAAGCATTCGGCTAATGACCATGAAGCAAGCACCAGCCAAGTAAAGACGAGAGATCCTAAATACACTCAGCCAAAGTGGTGCCCTCCAGGACTAACAAAGACACAAAAGAGGAAACTACAGAGGTTAAGGAGTCAAGAGATGACAAAACAAGAGGTCGAGAAGCTAAGGGATAAGTTGTTCAATGACACTCGGCCTATGGTACCTACAAAACAAGTGTGGAGGCCCAAACAAATACAAGATGCAATGGCTTCTACACCTATCACAGCAGCACCCACACTACCAAAAGAGGACGACACAATCATTGCATCGTCTATGTTACCTATTGCTTCCTCTTCACTCGGGAAAATTACAGAATCGGTGGATGCACTCGAGGAGGAGGCTGATATGTTGGACTATGAATCTACACCGGTTCATGAAGGTATGGATATCAATATGGTGTATTACTTACCTGCTGAGTTTCGTGTTGTAGATGAGGAAGGGGAAGTGGCTCAGCTGGATTTTGGCCCTAAAAACGCAATATTCGAGAAACCAAAAGAACCAGTAACGCATCTGAAACCATTATATCTCAGAGGTCATATCAATGGGTCGCTGCTCACTCGGATGCTTGTTGATGGTGGTGCTGTGGTAAATCTTATGCCCTATTCGGTCTTCAAGAAATTGGGTTTGCCTGATGAAGAATTGATCAAGACCAATATGGTGCTCAACGGATTTGAAGGCAAAGAGAAAACTGAAGCCAAAGGTGTAATGTATGTGGAGCTTACAGTCATAAGCAAAACTTTGTCTACTGCATTCTTTGTCGCTGAGGTGCAAGGTAACTATAACGTCATACTAGGCCGTGATTGGGTTCATACAAACCAGCGTGTGCCATCCACTATGCACCAGTTTTTGATTCAGTGGGTTGATGATGAAGTGGAAGTCATTCATGCAGATAACTCAGCCTGTGTTGCTTTGGCCGATGCATCAGTGGATTGGCAACATCCCAATGCTACTTGCTTGACGGGACGTGACTTACCAGAGTTTGATTTTCTCAGCGCGACCAAGAATGGTTTTGTGCCCGTGTCTTTAAAACCGACTGAATGCAATCGGCTCCAAGGTATGATATGTTTAGATGGATTCTAGCTCCGAATGGTTACAAAAACGTCTTGTGAAATATCGGTCCAGCGAGAACGATATGTGTGAGTCTATAGAGGAGTTGGATGACATGGATAAACTTGGACAAGGTTTTACATTGGCCGATCCATTAGAAGAGGTAGATATTGGAGATGGTTCAGTCACTCGACCGACGTTTGTAAACAAAAATTTGAAAGTCTATTGTAAAGCTAAGTTAATCGAGCTATTGAAAGAATATGTTTGTTGCTTTGCGTGGGAATATCATGAGATGCCAGGTTTAAGCCGAGAGCTAGTGGAGCATCGGTTACCTATAAAGGCCGGTTTTAGACCATATAAACAGTTGGCCAGAAAGTTTAATCCGAAAACATATGACCGGATCAAGGAAGTGATCGGTCGACTGCTTGAAGCTAATTTCATTCGACCTTGCAGGTATGCCGAGTGGATTTCTAACATTGTCCCAGTGGAGAAGAAGGGATCCGGCAAGTTGAGGGTGTGCATTGACTTTAGAGATTTGAATAGGGCTACACCCAAAGATGAGTATCCCATGCCAATAGACGATATGCTTATTAATGATGCTTCTGGACATAAGGTTATTAGCTTTCTAGATGGTAATGCTGGATACAATCAAATTTTTATGGCCGAAGAGGACATGTACAAAACGGCTTTCCGATGTCCTGGTTTCCTTGGTTTATTCGAGTGGACAGTGATGACATTCGGATTAAAAATGCTGGAGCCACATATCAAAGGGCTATGAATTTGATTTTTCATGATTTACTCGGTATCATACTTGAAGTTTATATTGATGATATTGTTGTCAAATCGGATGCTTTTGAATCTCACTTGGCCGATTTGCGTTTAGCTTTTGAAAGAATAAAAAAAATATGGATTGAAGATGAATCCTTTAAAGTGTGCTTTCGGCGTGTCAGCTGGCAAGTTTTTGGGTTTCATTATTCATGAAGATGGCATAGAGATTGATCCCAAAAAGATAGAGGCTATACAGAAAGTGGAGGCTCCAACATGCAAGAGAGATATGCAAAAGTTCCTTGGCAAGGTCAATTATTTGAGAAGGTTCATAGCTAATTTATCAGGGAAAGTTGATGCATTCACTCCTATCCTTCGGTTGAAGAATGATGCTGATTTCACTTGGTGGGCAAAACAACAAGAAGCATTTGATATGATCAAGAATTATTTGTGCATTCCTCTGGTGATGAAAGCACCCAAGCATAGGGAACCCTTCAGGCTTTACATTGCAGCAGAGGAAGGAATTATTGGTGCTGTTTTGACTCAAGAAACCGAGGGAAAAGAGCATGCTATTACATATTTGAGTAGGCACTTATTGGACACCGAGACAAGGTATACATTTATTGAGAAACTATGCCTATGCTTATATTATGCTTGCACAAAATTGAGTCATTATTTAGTGCCGAGTGCTTGTATAGTAGCTTGTCAAACCGATGTCATTAAATACATGTTGCATAGGCCAATTCTTAGTGGTAGAATTGTCAGGTGGGCTTATGCTTTGATTGAATATGATTTGGCTTATGAATCTCTAAAATCCATGAAAAGCCAAATTGTTGCTAATTTCATTGTTGAACATCGGATTAATGACAAGCATGATGTTGATATGAACCTTGTTTCATTAGTACCATGGAGATTATACTTTGATGGTTCAGTTTGTAGTAATGGCCAAGGTGTTGGTATTGTTTATATATCTCCTCATGGCGCTATTTTTGAAGCCTCATGCCGCTTAGAATATTTTTGCACAAATAATCAAGCCGAATATGAAGCATTGTTATTCGGCCTAGAGATGTTACTTGCTATAGGTGTTACACATATTGAGGCTTACGGTGATTCGTTACTAGTGGTGCAGCAAATATCCAAAGTCTTTCAATGTTTGGATGAATCACTTAATGTTTATCTTGATAAATGTCTAGATATAATTTCTACTTTAGATTATTTTAGCATTGCTCATATATCTAGACATGACAATTGGAAAGCAAATGAGTTGGCACAGCAAGCATCCGGCTATCATGTTGATCGTGGCATGTTTATTATTTCTGAAAAGCCGATGTCTAGTCTTGCCAACATAGGGGAGGCCGAACCGGAGCCCACCGTTTTGGCCACTAATTAAATATTCAATGCAGGAGGAAATCAAGACCGGAGGAAACCCATTGTTGATTATTTGTGTGATCCTAGTAGAAGGGTGGACAGGGCTGTTCGGCGTATGGGTTTTAAATACACAATGAGAGATGATGGTCTCTATCGCCGAACGGTTGATGATGTTCTTCTAAAGTGCTTGGACGAAGACCAAGAGAGAGTTTCTATGGGGGAAGTCCATGAAGGTATTTGTGGCACTCATCAGTCGACTCCCAAGATGAAATGGTTGCTACGACATGCTGGATTTTATTGACCGACTATGATTAATGAT
This sequence comes from Triticum aestivum, assembly GCF_018294505.1. Lineage (NCBI taxonomy): Eukaryota > Viridiplantae > Streptophyta > Magnoliopsida > Poales > Poaceae > Triticum > Triticum aestivum. The sequence continues at coordinate 324,257,482 of NC_057795.1, forward strand.
TGCTTCAGATATTACAAAGGGTGTGAAGCTTGTCAAAAATTTGGTGATATTCAGTTGGCTCCTACTGCTATGCTACATCCCATTATCAAGCCATGGCCTATCAGAGGATGGGGTTTAGACTTTATTGGACAAATTCATCCGTCTTCCTCAAAGGGGCATCGGTTCGTATTGGTGGCAACCGATTATTTCACTAAATGGTCTGAAGCAGTACCTCTCAAGAACATGACACATGCGGATGTAATTAAATTCATAACCGAGCACATTATTCATAGATTCGGCATTCCTCAAACGTTGACTACAGATCAAGGCTCATCTTTTATGTCACACCAAGTCAGAGAATTTTCCGAATCTTACAACATAAATTTGCTCAATTCCTCTCCATATTATGCCCAAGCCAATGGACAAGCTGAGTCTAGCAATAAAATTTTAATCAAACTCATCAAGAAGAAGATTGAGGATAATCCAAGGAGATGGCATGAGTTGTTGTCTGAGGCTTTGTGGGCACATAGGTTCTCAAGGCATGGTCCTACGAAGGTGACTCCATATTAGCTAGTATATGGTCAAGAGGCTGTTTTACCGGTGGAAATAAATTTGAATGCTTTGAGAATTGCCAAGCAAAATGATTTATCGGCAGTAGACTTTTATAACTTAATGATGGACAACATTGACGAAGTTGCCGATAAACGTTTGGCTGCTTTGAGGGCCATAGAGAGAGACAAGTTGAGGGTGGCAAGAGCTTACAATAAGAAAGTTAAGTTGAAGAATTTTCAAGTTGGTGATCTCGTTTGGAAAGTGATTCTGCCTATTGGTTCAAGAGATAAAAAATTCGGGAAGTGGTCTCCAAGTTGGAAAGGTCCTTTTAGGATTACAAAAATAGTTCCCAGAAACTCATATTTGGTGGAATCTGTACAAGGGGCATTGTTACCTCGAGCTCTCAATGGCAAGTACTTGAAGAAATACCACCCGAGTGTGTGGCAAGAAGCCTAAATAGGCGATGGCCGATACATAATTATCGCCCTAAGAAAAATAAATGGCCGATGGAGTGTTGACATCATCCTTAGAACAAACACCGTGCATATTATTTTTCGGCGTGCAAGCTTTGCCGAAAAACAAGGCGGCATGTGTTGACACCAGATTTTGGCATGGCATAAAAAGAACATGGGATGGCTTCGAGTGAGAGGGTTTCAGCATGGAAAGTTGCACATCACCGAGAGGAACAAATTTGATGTTTAAGTCATAGCCATCCGACCTCATCTCTAAGGCCGAAGTTGTGCTCAAAGTACTGGATTTTTTATTCAGAACACTGTTCGGCTGATTAAGCCCCCAAGACGGTCTCGTATGGAAGAACTATCTACACGAATTGTCTTCGCCTCGTCGAAGCGATTGATTGTGATATAAAGATCGTTGCAATCCGTGGTCGTATGCAAAAGTTATAGCCCGCACAATGAGACCCTCCAGCGAGCAAAATATGACGCCCGGAACCAGACACATATGTGGGTGTGTCTGATAAGATGCGTGAATAATTTGCTGTTTTTCACCAGCGATTTGACCCTCAGGATGACCTCTAATGAAAAAACGTTCAACATAAAAGATGTTCGTCTCGTCGAAACGGTCAGGATTGCTTTTGGACTCGTTTCCATCCGAGGTTGTTTGGCATCACAAAAAGGACCAGCAAGGTACTGTCAGTTTAAACCGAACAGTTTTAGAAAGTTCGGATAAAACCAGTCCGAATTTGACTAGAGTTTTGGACGTGAATTGATGCAATTTTCTTGTAAGGAAAGCATAGATGAATCCTTTTCTTTTACGGGAAGTCCAGCCGCCTCTTATATATGTTGGGGGTGACGGCCGATTGAACAACACACATTCGAACAAATCAATATACTACTTTTCCAGTTTACGTTTTATCTCTCCACCGTTTTCTGTCTCGTTCTTCGCTGTTCTTCGTGTTTGAGAGCTGCGAATCCCGAGGCTCTAGGGGCGAGCAAATCGACCTAGGGAAGCCCATAGCCGCTGCAATCCCTGACGGGGTCCCTCCCGGGTGCGCGGGGTTTCGAGTCTGCAAAAAGCGCCCACCGACTGTCTTGCGTATCGCGCTGTCGGTCGGGTCTCGTTCGACGTGAGCTGCGGTGCATCACCCTCGGCGTTGAGGGTACACGTGACGTGTTCGTGTGTCAATACCTATAACTGAGGCATATGGAATGACTTTCATTCTCTTTCTATCTTCTGTCGTGGTCGGGCTTTGAGTTTTACTCAACTTTACACCTTGTAACATAGGCAAGAACCCTTTCTTTGACTGATCCATTTTGAACTTTTTCAAAAACTTTATTAAGGTATGTGCTTTGTGAAAGTCCAATTAAGCGTCTTGATCTATCTCTATAGATCTTGATGCCCAATCTGTATGCAGCTTCACCGAGGTCTTTCATTGAAAAAATTCTAATTCAAGTATCCCTTTATGCCATCCAGAAATTCTATATCATTTCCAATCAACAATATTTCATTCACATATAATATTAGAAATTCTACAGAGCTCCCACTCACTTTCTTGTAAATACAAGCTTCTCCAAAAGTCTGTATAAAACCATATGCTTTTTTTGATCGGAATAAAATCATATGCTTTGATCACACTATCAAAGCATTTATTACAACTCTGAGAGGCTTGCACCAGTCCATAAATGGATCGCTGGAGCTTGCACACGTTGTTAGCACCCTTTGGATCGACAAAACCTTCTGGTTGTATCATATACAACTCTTCTTCTAGAAATCCATTCAGGAATGCAGTTTTGACATCCATCTGCCAGATTTCATAACATATGGCAATTGCTAACATGATTCGGACGGATTTAAGCATCGCTACAGTTGAGAAAATCTCATTGTGGTCAACACCTTGAACTTGTCGAAAACCTTTTGCGCCAAGTCGACCTTTGTAAATAGTACTACTATCAGCGTCTGTCTTCCTCTTGAAGATCCATTTATTTTCTATGGCTTGCCGATCATCGAGCAAGTCCACCAAAGTCCACACTTTGTTCTCATACATGGATCCCATCTCAGATTTCATGGCCTCAAGCCATTTCACAGAATCTGGGCTCATCATCGCTTCCTCGTAGTTTGTAGGTTCATCATGGTCTAGTAACATGACTTCCAGAATAGGATTACCGTACCACTCTAGTGCGGACCGTACTCTAGTTGACCTATGAGGTTTGGTAGTAACTTGATCTGAAGTTTCATGATCATCATCATTAGCTTCCTCACTAATTGGTGTAGGGATCACTTGAACTGAAATCTGTGATGAACTACTTTCCAATTCGGGAGAAGGTACAATTACCTCATCAAGTTCTACTTTAATCCCACTCACTTCTTTCGAGAGAAACTCCTTCTCTAGAAAGGATCCATTCTTAACAACGAATATCTTGCCTTTGGATCTGTGATAGAAGGTGTACCCAAGAATTTCCTTTGAGTATCCTATGAAGACGCACTTCTCCGATTTGGGTTCGAGCTTATCAGGTTGAAGCTTTTTCACATAAGCATCGCAGCCCCAAACTGTAAGGAACGACGGCTTGCCAAACCATAGTTCATACGATGTCGTCTCAACGGATTTTGACAGTGCCCTGTTTAAAGTGAATGCAGCTGTCTCTAATGCATAACCCCAAAACCATAGTGGTAAATCGGTTTGAGACATCATAGATCACACCATATCCAATAATGTGCGGTTACGATGTTCAGACACACCATTACGTTGTGGTGTTCCAGGTGGCGTGAGCTGTAAAACTATTCCACATTGTTTTAAATGAAGGCCAAACTCGTAACTCAAATATTCTCCTCCACGATTAGATCATAGAAACTTTTATTTTCTTGTTACGATGATTCTACACTTCACTCTAAAATTCTTTGAACTTTTCCAATGTCTCAGACTTTGTGTTTCATTAAGTAGATATACCCATATCTGCTTAAATCATCTGTAAAGTCAGAAAATAACGATACCCACCACGAGCATCAATGCTCATTGGACCGCATACATCGGTATGTATTATTTCCAATAAGTCACCATCTCGTTCCATTGTTCCGGAGAATGGAGTTTCAGTCATCTTGCCCACAAGGCACGGTTCGCAAGTACCAAATGATTCTTAATCAAGTGATTCCAAAAGTCCATCTTTATGGAGTTTCTTCATGCGCTTTACACCGATATGACCCACACGGCAGTTCCACAAATAAGTTGCACTATCATTATCAACTTTGCATCTTTTGGCATCAATATTATGAATATGTGTATTACCACGATCGAGATTCAATAAACCATCAACATTGGGTATATGACCATAGAAGGTTTTATTCATGTAAATGGAATAACAATTATTCTCTGTCTTAAATGAATAACTGTATTGCAATAAACATGATCTAATCATATTCATGCTCAACGCAAACACCTAACATTTATTTAGGTTCAACACTAATCCCGAAAGTATAGGGAGTGTGCGATGATGATCATATCAATCTTGGAACCACTTCCAACATACATCATCACTTCATCCTTAACTAGTCTCTATTTATTCTATGACTCCTGTTTCAAGTTACTAATCTTAGTAACCGAACAAGTATCGAATACCCAGGGGCTACTATGAACACTAGCAAGGTACACATCAATAACCTGTATATCAAATATACCTTTGTTCACTTTGCCATCCCTCTTTTCCACCAAATATTTGGGGTAGTTCCGCTTCCAGTGACCATTTCCTTTGCAGTAGAAGCACTCAGTTTCAGGCTTAGGTCTAGCTTTGGGCTTCTTCACGGGAGTGAAAATTTGCTTGCCATTCTATTTGAAGTTCCCTTTCTTTACCTTCGCCCTTTTCTTGAAAATAGTGGTCTTGTCAATCATCAACACTTGATGCTTTTTCTTGATTTCTACCTTCGTTGATTTCAGCATCACGGAGCTCGGGAATCGTTTTCGTCATCCCTTTCATACTATAGTTCATCGCGAAGTTCCAGTAACTTGGTGATTATGACTAGAGAACTTTGTCAATCACTATCTTATCTGGAAGATTAACTGTCACTTGATTCAAGCGATTGTAGTACCCAGACATTCTGAGTACATGCTCACTAGCTGAGCAATTCTCCTCCATCTTTTAAGAGAAGTACTTGTCGGAGGTCTCATACCTCTCGACACGGGCATGAGTCTAAAATACCAATTTCAGCTCTTGAAACATATCATATGCTCTGTGGCATTCAAAACATTTTTGAAGTCCCGGTTCTAAGCTATAAAGCATGGTGCACTAAACTATCAAGTAGTCATCATATTGAGCTAGCCAAACGTTCATAACGTCTGCGTCTGCTCCTGCAATAGGTCTGTCACCTAGCGGTGCATCAAGGACATAATTCTTCTATGCAACAATGAGGATAAACGTTAGATCACGGACCTAGTCCGCATCATTGCTACTGTCATCTTTCAACTTATTTTTCTCTAGGAACATATCAAAAATAAAGGGAAGCTACAACACGAGCTATTGATCAACAACATAATTTGCAAAATACTATCAAGACTAAGTTTATGATAAATTGAAGTTCAATTAATCATATTACTTAAGAACTCCCACTTAGATAGACATCCCTCTGGTCATCTAAATGATAATGTGATCCAAATCAACTAAACCATGTCCGATCATCATGTGAGATGTGATACATCTCCAATGTATCTATAATTTTTGATTGCTCCATGCTACTTTATCTACTGTTTTGGGCAATATTGGGCTTTATTATCCACTTTTATCTTATTTTTGGGACTAACCTATTAACCGGAGGCCCAGCCCAGATTTGTTGTTTTATGCCTATTTCAGTGTTTTGAGGAACATGAATATCAGACGGAGTCAAAACGGAACGAAATCAACTGGAGAAGTTATTTTTGGAAGGAAAGCCACTGGATAGACTTGGACTCGACGTCAGAAGATACGGGAGCTGGTCACGAGGGTGGGGGGCGCGCCCCCCCTTCCTCGTGGCCCCCCCGAAGCTCCACCGACGTACCCCTTGCACCCATATATACCTACGTATCATAAAACTTCCAGAACAAAAGATAGATCGGGAGTTCCGCCGCCGCAAGCCTCTATAGCCACCAAAAACCTCTCGGGAGCCCTTCCCGGCACCCTGCCGGAGGGGGGGATCCCATCACCGGTGGCCATCTTCATCATCCCGATGCTATCCATGACGAGGAGGGAGTAGTTCACCCTCGGGGCTGAGGGTATGTACCAGTAGCTATGTGTTTGATCTCTCTCTCTCTCTCGTGTTCTCTCTCGTGTTTCCTCTATGGCACGATCTTGATGTATCCTGAGCTTTTCTATTGTAGTTGGATCTTATGATGTTTCTCCCCCTCTACTCTCTTGTGATGAATTGAGTTTCCCCTTTGAAGTTATCTTATCGGATTGAGTCTTTTATGAGAACACTTGATGTATGTCTTGCCGTGATTATCTGTGGTGACAATGGGATATCATGTGCCACTTGATGTATGTTTTGGTGATCAACTTGCGGGTTTCGTGACAATGGGAACCTATGCATAGGGGTTGGCACACGTTCTTGACTCTCCGATAGAAACTTTGGGGCACTCTTTGAAGTACTTTGTGTTGGTTGGATGAATCTGAGATTGTGTGATGCATATCGTATAATCATGCCCACAGATACTTGAGGTGACAATGGAGTATCTAGGCGACATTAGGGTCTTGGTTGATTTGTGTCTTAAGGTGTTATTCTAGTACGAACTCTTTTATAGATTGATCCAAAAGAATAACTTTGAGGTGGTTTCATACCCTATCATAATCTCTACGTTTGTTCTCCACTATTAGTGGCTTTGGAGTGACTCTTTGTTGCATGTTGAGGGCTTGTTATATTATCTATCTATGTTATTATTGTTGAGAGAACTTGCACTAGTGAAAGTATGAACCCTAAGCCTTGTTTCCTAGCATTGCAATACCGTTTACGCTCACTTTTATCATTAGTTACCTTTCTGTTTTTATAATTTCAGATTACAAATACCTATATCTACCATCCATATTGCACTTGTATCACCATCTCTTCGCCGAACTAGTGCACCTATACAATTTGCCATTGTATTGGGTGTGTTGGGTACACAAGAGACTCTTTCTTATTTGGTTGCAGGGTTGTTTGAGAGAGACCATCTTCATCCTATGCCTCCCACGGATTGATAAAACCTTAGGTCATCCACTTGAGGGAAATTTGCTACTGTCCTACAAACCTGTGCACTTGCAGGCCCAACAACGTCTACAAGAAGAAGGTTGTGTAGTAGACATCAAGCTCTTTTCTGGCGCCGTTGCCGGGGAGGCTAGGTAAGTGAAGGTATATCTTTAGATCTTGCAATCGAATCTTTTTGTTTCTTGTTTTAGCACTAGTCTGGTTTATAAAAGAAAATTACAAAAAAAATGGAGTTAAGTTTGTCTCATACACTTCACCTTTTTAATATCTTTCGTGGGTATGATGGAAAGGATAATTGTGCTCAAGTGCTAGAAGAAGAAATCCCTAAATTGTTTGGCACTAAATATTTGAATGATGAGCATGATTGCAATGTTGTTAGTATGAATTCTTTGAATATCCATGATGCTAATGATGATTGCACTAGTTATGATGAAAATGTCTCCTATAAACATGTCAATTTTTGTGGAGTGCATTGGGTTTGTAAGTACACACCAAATAGGGAAGATAGATATTGCAAGAGGCATAAGTACTTAGAAACCAAATTGTTGCAAGAAGAGCTAGATGAATGTGCTGAAAGATTCAATATTTATAGTACCCCTTGTGAACTTTGCAATGAACATGGTCATTTAAAGCTCCAATGCTATTTGTTTCATGATCAAGTCGTTTCCAAATATTGTGATAATTTGATTACCCTTGAGCATCATAAAGAGCTTAGCCTTCTTTTGGGTTATGAAGAAATGAAACGTATAACTGAGGGTATTCCAAAATTTAATCTTGATAGATTTCTTGATTTTGATCTAGAGAAGATTTATATGTATTGTGCAGTGAATTGCATTGAAAATCCTTATATTGCCAATTACATAAAGAAAATAAAACAAATAGAAGATGAAGAGAATTCTAACGAAAGGGAAGAGACTTCCCAATATCCTCCTATTGTTTCTTATGATGAATCAGGTAACGAGGAGGAGTCTTCCATCCAACCAATCTCATTAATAAGGAGATCAAAAACAGGATTGAACCCACACATGAGGTGAAGAAGAAGAAAACAAAAAGGAAGAGAGGTAAAAAGGTATCTCTCCCAAATAAAGTTGCTCCTATTATTGTTGTGCCTTATGAAAATGAAGATGATACACTTGACGATGATCTCGTTATGCCCATTGCTTGTTGTGATGATTATTATTGGGAAGATAATGATACTTCTTATGATCTTGAAAATCTTTTTGGCACTTGCTTGGAAGAATATAATAATTGCTATACTATTGGTGCTATCCGTACTATTAATGACGAGAGTGATTATGCTTATGATATGAAAAGGCCAAGCTTGGGGAAGCTATGTTTGATGAGGATGACATATTTGAGAATATATTTGCTGCAATTAATGTTTGTTCCAAGCTTGGGGATGCTATGTTTAATAATGATGATATTTTTAGCCTCTCAAGTTTTGATATGCAAAGTAGTTATGATGATAGCATGCATTCTACCTATGATGATTATATTTATGAAAGTGGGTTTGGAAGAGTGTCAACTTTAGGAAGTAGTGATCCCACAATATTGGAGGATGTTGAATCTTATAATATTTATGAAAGTGGATTTGGAGAGGTCATGACTTTATTTAGTGATGTATCCACTATCTTGGAAGAGGTTTCAATCGATTATGATGAGAACAAAGTTGCCACTTATGATGATTATTGTGATAAAACTTATGTTATAAAGAGTAGTGATGATTATATTTATAAAACTTGTCATGATTATGAGTACCCTTTCTCTGAACATTACTCTTTTAATGTGGAAACAATCTATAGTATTCAAGTCTCTTATGATACTCCCACTATTCTGAATGGGAAGAATTTTGCTTATGTGGAAGTAATAAAATTTCTATGCTAGTAGATCATGAAAAGAATGCTTTAGGTGTTGGTTATATTGTTGAATTCGTTCATGATGCTACTGAAAATTATTACGAGGGAGGAATATATGCTTGTAGGAATTGCAATAATGTCAAGTTTCTTCTCTATGTGCTTAAAATTTTGAAGTTATGCTTGTTTTACCTTCCTATGCTTGTTGATTATTGTTCCCATAAGTTGTTTGCTCACAAAATCCCTATGCATAGTAAGTGGGTTAGACTTAAATGTGCTAATCATATTCTTCATGATGCTCTCTTTATGTTTCAATTCTTATCTCTTTTTGTGAGCATCATTGAAATCATCATGCCTAGCTAGGGGCGTTAAACGTTAGCGCTTGTTGGGAGGCAACCCAATTTTATTTTAGTTTTTTCATTTTTGGTTATGTTTAGTAATAAGCAATCCATCTAGCTTCTGTTTAGATGTGTTTTATGTTTTAGTTAGTGTTTGTGCCAAGTGCAACCTTTGGGAAGACTTGGGTGAAGTCTTTATGATCATGCTGTAAAAAACAGAAACTTTGGCGCTCACGAGATTAGCTTCAATGTTTTACTGGAGAGTGATGTTTAGTTGATTATTTTTGCAGATCATTACTAGACAAATTCCTCAGGTCAACCAATTTATTTTAGAATTTTTGGAGTTCCAGAAGTTTGCATTAGTTACAGATTACTACAGACTGTTCTCTTTTTGACAGATTCTGTTTTCATTGTGTTCTTTGCTTATTTTGATGAATCTATGGCTAGTAAAATAGTTTATAAACCATAGGGAAGTTGGAATAAAGTAGTTTTAACACCAATATAAATAAAGAATGAGTTCATTACAATATCGTGAAGTGGTGTTTTGTTTTCTTTCGCTAACGGAGCTTACGAGTTTTCTGTTAAGTTTTGTGTTGTGAAGTTTTCAAGTTTTGGGTAAAGATTCGATGGACTATGGAATAAGGAGTGGCAAGATCCTAAGCTTGGGTATGCCCAAGGCACCCCAAGGTAATATTAAAGGATAACCAAGAGCCTAAGCTTGGGGATGCCCCAGAAGGCATCCCCTCTTTCGTCTTCGTTCATCGGTAACTTTACTTGGAGCTATATTTTTATTCACCACATGATATGTGTTTTTCTTGGAGCGTCATGTCATTTTATTTAGCTTTGCTTGATGTTTGAATAAAATACCAAGATCTGAAATTATTAATTGGGAGAGTCTTCACATAGTTGTATAATTATTCGACTACTCATTGATCTTCACTTATATCTTTCAGAATAGTTTGTCATTTGCTCTAGTGCATCACTTATATCTTTTAGAACTTGGTGGTAGTTTTATTTTTAAGAAATAGATAAACTATCATGCTTCACTTATATTATTTTGAGAGTCTTAAATAGCATGGTAATTTGCTTAAAATCCTAATATGCTAAGCATAAAAGATTTGTAAGAATTCTTATGAGTGTGTTGAATACTAAGAAAAGTTTGATACTTGATAATTGTTTTGAGATATGGAGGTAGTGATATTAAAGTCATGCTAGTTGGGTGATTATGAATTTAAAGAATGCTTGTGTTGAAGTTAGCAAGTCCCGTAGCATGCACGTATGGTTAAAGTTGTGTAACAAAATTGAAACATGAAGTGTACCTGGCTTGTGCATCCTTATGAGTGGCGGTCGGGGACGAGCGATGGTCTTTTCCTACCAATCTATCCCCCTAGGAGCATGCGCGTAGTACTTGGTTTTTGATGACTTCTAAATTTTTGCAATAAGTATATGAGTTCTTTTGACTAATGTTGAGTCCATGGATTATACGCACTTTTACCTTTGCACCTTTGCTAGCCTCTTCGGTACCGTGCATTGCCCTTTCTCACCTTGAGAGTTGGTGCAAACTTCACCGGTGCATCCAAACCCCGTGATACGATACACTCTATCACACATAAACCTCCTTATATCTTCCTAAAAACAGCCACCATACCTACCTATTATGGCATTTCCATAGCCATTCCGAGATATATTGCCATGCAACTTTCCACCGTTTCGTTCATCATCATCATGACATACATTACTTTTGTCATATTGCCATTGCATGATCATGTAGTTGACATCGTATTTGTGGCAAAGCCACCATGCATTATTTTTCATACATGTCACTCTTGATTCATTGCACCATCCCGGTACACCGCCGGAGGCATTCATATAGAGTCATATCTTGTTCTAAGTTTCGAGTTGTAATCCTTATGTTGTAATCAATGGAAGTGTGATGATCAACATTATTAGAGCATTGCCCAAAAATAAAAAAAATAAAAAAGGAAGAAAGGCCAAAAGAAAAAGAAAGAAAGGCCCAAAAAAAATAAAAAATAAAAGGGCAATGCTACTATCTCCTTTTCCACACTTGTGCTTCAAAGTAGCACCTTGTTCTTCATGTAGTGAGTCTCATAAGTTGTCTTTTTATACTAGTGGGAATTTTTCATTATAGAACTTGGCTTGTATATTCCTACGATGGGATTCCTCAAATGCCCTAGGTCTTCATGAGCAAGCGAGTTGGATGCACACCCACTAGTTTTCTTTTGTTGAGCATTCATAGCTCTAGTGCATCCGTTGCATGGCAATCCCTACTCCTCATGTTGACATCAATTAATGGGCATCTCCATAGCCCGTTGATTATCCTCATCAATGTGAGACTTTCTCCCTTTTTGTCTTCTCCACACAATCCCCATCATCATATTCTATTCCACCCATAGTGCTATATCCATGGCTCACTCTCATGTATTGCGTGAAGGTTGAAAAAGTTTGAGATTATTTAAGTATGAAACAATTGCTTGGCTTGTCATTGGGGGTATAGAAGTTGGGAACATGTTTGTGTGACGAAAATGAAGCATAGCCTAACTATATGATTTTGTAGGGATGAACTTTCTTTTGCAATGCTATTTTGAGAAGACATGATTGCTTTGATTAGTATGCTTGAAGTATTATTATTTTTATGTCAATATGAACTTTTCTATTGAATCTTTCGGATCTGAATATTCATACCACAATTAAGAAGATTTACAGTGAAATCATGCCAAAGTATCACTCCACATCAAAAATTTTCTTTTTATCATTTACCTACTCGAGGACGAGCAGGAATTAAGCTTGGGGATGCCTGATACGTCTCCAATGTATCTATAATTTTTGATTGCTCCATGCTACTTTATCTACTGTTTTGGGCAATATTGGGCTTTATTATCCACTTTTATATTATTTTTGGGACTAACCTATTAACCGGAGGCCCAGCCCAGATTTGCTGTTTTATGCCTATTTCAGTGTTTCTTAGAAAAGGAATATCAGACGGAGTCAAAACGGAACGAAATCAACTGGAGAAGTTATTTTTGGAAGAAAAGCCACCGGATAGACTTAGACTCTACGTCAGAAGATACAGGAGCTGGTCACGAGGGTGGGGGGCGCACCCCCCTGCCTCGTGGGGCCCCCGAAGCTCCACCGACGTACCCCTTGCACCCATATATACCTACGTATCGTAAAATTTCCAGAACAGAAGATAGATCGGGAGTTCCGCCGCCGCAAGCCTCTGTAGCCACCAAAAACCTCTCGGGAGCCCTTCCCGGCACCCTGCCAGAGGGGGGATCTCATCACCGGTGGCCATCTTCATCATCCCGGCGCTATCCATGACGAGGAGGGAGTAGTTCACCCTCGGGGCTGAGGGTATGTACCAGTAGCTATGTGTTTGATCTCTCTCTCTCATGTTCTCTCTTGTGTTTCCTCTATGGCACGATCTTGATGTATCCCGAGCTTTTCTATTGTAGTTGGATCTTATGATGTTTCTCCCCCTCTACTCTCTTGTGATGAATTGAGTTTCCCCTTTGAAGTTATCTTATCGGATTGAGTCTTTTATGAGAACACTTGATGTATGTCTTGCCGTGATTATCTGTGGTGACAATGGGATATCATGTGCCACTTGATGTATGTTTTGGTGATCAACTTGCGGGTTTCGTGACATTGGGAACCTATGCATAGGGGTTGGCACACGTTCTTGACTCTCCGATAGAAACTTTGGGGCACTCTTTGAAGTACTTTGTGTTGGTTGGATGAATCTGAGATTGTGTGATGCATATCGTATAATCATGCCCATGGATACTTGAGGTGACAATGGAGTATCTAGGTGACATTAGGGTTTTGGTTGATTTGTGTCTTAAGGTGTTATTCTAGTACGAACTCTTTTATAGATTGATCCGAAAGAATAACTTTGAGGTGGTTTCATACCCTACCATAATCTCTACATTTGTTCTCTGCTATTAGTGGCTTTGGAGTGACTCTTTGTTGCATGTTGAGGGCTTGTTATATTATCTATCTATGTTATTATTGTTCAGAGAACTTGCACTAGTGAAAGTATGAACCCTAGGCCTTGTTTCCTAGCATTGCAATACCGTTTACGCTCACTTTTATCATTAGTTACCTTGCTGTTTTTATAATTTCAGATTACAAATACCTATATCTACCATCCATATTGCACTTGTATCACCATCTCTTCGCCGAACTAGTGCACCTATACAATTTGCCATTGTATTGGGTGTGTTGGGGACACAAGAGACTCGTTGTTATTTGGTTGCAGGGTTGTTTGGGAGAGACCATCTTCATCCTACGCCTTCCACGGATTGAGAAACCTTAGGTCATCCACTTGAGGGAAATTTGCTACTGTCCTACAAACCTGTGCACTTGCAGGCCCAACAACGTCTACAAGAAGAAAGTTGTGTAGTAGACATAAGGATGGAGTAGTTTTTAATGGTGAAGATCACTATGTTGGTCATATCTACTATATGATTCACGTTCGACCTTTCGGTCTCAGTGTTCCGAGGACAGATCTGCATATGCTAGGCTCATCAAGTTTAAGCCGAGTATTCTGTGTGTGCAAAACTGGCTTGCACCCGTTGTATGTGAACGTAGAGCTTATCACACTCGATCATCACGTGGTGTCTCAGCACGACGAACTGTAGCAACGGTGCATACTCAGGGAGAACACTTATACCTTGAAATGTAGTAAGGGATCATCTTATAATGCTGCCGCCATACTAAGCAAAATAAGATGCATAAAAGATAAGCATCACATGTAATCAAAATATGTGACATGATATGGCCGTCATCATCTTGTGCTCATGATCTCCATCACCGAAGCATCGTCATGATCTCCATCATCATTGGCGCAACACCTTGATCTCCATCATAGCATCGTTGTCGTCCCGCCAACTATTGCTTCTACGACTATCACTACCGCTTAGTGATAAAGTAAAGCAATTACATGGCGATTGCATTGCATACAATAAAGCGACAACCATTTGGCTCCTACCAATTGCCGATAACTCTGTTACAAAACATGATCATCTCATACAACAATTTATATCACATCATGTCTTGACCATATCACATCACAACAAGCCCTACAAAAACAAGTTAGACATCCTCTACTTTGTTGTTGCAAATTTTACGTGGCTGCTACGGGCTTCTAGCAAGAACCGTTCTTACCTACGCATCAAAACCACAACGATTTTTCGTCAAGTATGCTGTTTTATCCTTCAACAAGGATTGGCCGTAGTCAAACTCGATTCAACTAAAGTTCGAGAAATAGACACCCGCCAGCCACCTATGTGCAAAAGCACGTCGGTAGAACCAGTCTCATGAACGCGGTTATGTAATGTCGGTCTGGGCCACTTCATCCCACAATACCGCCGAATCAAAGTAAGACTTTGGTGGTAAGCAGTATGACTATTATTTCCCACAACTCTTTGTGTTCTACTCGTGCATAAAACATCTACGCATAGACCTGGCTCGGATGCCACTGTTGGGGAACATAGTAATTTCAGAATTTTCCTACGATCACGCAAGATCTATCCAGGAGATGCATAACAATGAGACGGGAGAGTGTGTCCACATATCCTCATAGACCGAAAGAGGAAGCGTTTAGTAATGCGGTTGATGTAGTCGAACGTCTTTGCGATCCAACCGATCCAAGTACCGAACGTACGGCACCTCCGTGTTCAGCACACGTTCATCTTGATGACGTCCCTCGTGATCTTGATCCAGTTGAGGATGAGGGTGAGTTCCGTCAGCATGACAACATGGCGACGGTGATGATGATGTTACCGACGTAGGGCTTTGCCTAAGCACTACGGCGATATGATCGAGGTGTGTAACTGTGGAGGGGGGCACCGCACATGGCTAAGGCAAAACTTGCTATGTCTTTGGGGTGTCTCCTGCCCACGTATATAAAGGAGGGAGGGAGAGAGGCTGCCCCCCTAGGGGTGCACCAAGAGTATGGAGTCCTACTAGGACTTCCAAGTCCTAGTAGGAATCCCTTTCCTTTTTGGAGTAGGAGAGAAGGAAAGAGGGAAAGAGAGAGGGAGTAGGAAAGGGCAAGTGGGTCGCCGCCCCCTTCCCCTAGCCCAATTTGGACTCATGGGGGGGGGGGCGCCACCTCCCCTTGGCCCGCCTTCTCCTTTCCTGCATGGCCCAATAAGGCCCATTACTCCTCCCGGTGAATTCCCGTAACTCCCCGGTACTCCGAAAAATACCCGAATCACTCGGAACCTTTCCGATGTCCGAATATAGCCTTCCAATATATCAATCTTTATGTATCGACTGTTTAGAGACTGCTCGTCACGTCCATGATCTCATCTAGTACTCCGAACAAACTTCAGTCATCAAAGCACATAACTCATAATACAAATCATCATCGAATGTTAAGCGTGCGGACCCTACGGGTTCGAGAACTATGTAGACATGATCGAGACACATCTACGATCAATAACCAATAGCGGAACCTGGATGCTCATATTGGCTCCTACATATTGTATGAAGATCTTTATCGGTCAAACCGCATGACAACATACGTTGTTCCCTTTGTCATCGGTATGTTACTTGCCCAAGATTTGATCGTCAGTATCATTATACCTAGTTCAATCTCGTTACCGGCAAGTCTCTTTACTCGTTCCGTAATGCTTCATCCCGCAACTAACTCATTAGTCACATTGCTTGCAAGGCTTATAGTGATGAGAATTACCAAGAAGGCCCAGAGGTACCTCTCTGATACACGGAGTGACAAATCCTAATCTCGATCTATGACAACCCAACAAACACCTTCGGAGACACCTATAGAGCATCTTTATAATCACCCAGTTATGTTGTGATGTTTGATAGCACACAAGGCGTTCCTACAGTATTCGGGAGTTGCATAATCTCATAGTCTGAGGAACGTGTATAAGTCATGAAGAAAGCAGTAGTGATAACCCACAAGTGTAGGGGATCGCAACAGCTTTCGAGTGTAAAGTATTCAACCAAAATTTATTGATTCGACACAAGGGGAGCCAAAGAATATTCTTGAGTATTCGCAGTTGAGTTGTCAATTCAACCACACCTGGATAACTTAGTATCTGCAGCAAAGTAGTATGATAATAAAGGTAACGGTAGCAAAAGTAATGTTTTTGGGTTTTGTAGTAGTTGCAACAGTAGCAACGGAAAAGTAAATAAGCGAAGAACAATACATGAAAAGCTCGTAGGCAATGGATCAGTGATGGATAATTATGCCGGATGTGATTCCTCATGTAATAGCTATAACATAGGGTGACACAGAACTAGCTCCAGTTCATCAATGTAATGTACGCATGCATTCCGTAAATAGTCATACATGCTTATGGAAAAGAACTTGCATGGCATCTTTTGTCCTACCCTCCTGTGGCAGCGGGGTCCTAGCGGAAACTAAGGGATATTAATGCCTCCTTTTAATAGAGAACCGGAACAAAGCATTAGCACATAGTGAATACATGAACTCCTCAAACTACGGTCATCACCGAGAAGTATCCCGATTATTGTCACTTCGGGGTTGTCGGATCATAACATATAATAGGTGACTATAGACATGCAAGATAGGATCAAGAACACACATATATTCATGAAAACATAATAGGTTCAGATCTGAAATCATGGCACTCGGGCCCTAGATACAAGCATTAAGCATAGCAAAGTCATAGCAACATCAATCTCAGAACATAGTGGATACTAGGGATCAAACCCTAACAAAACTAACTTAATTACATGATAAATCTCATCCAACCCATCATCGTCCAGCAAGCCTATGATGGAATAACTCACGCACGGCGGTGAGCATCATGAAATTGGTGATGGAGGATGGTTGATGATGACGACAACGACGAATCCCCCTCTCCGGAGCCCCGAATGGACTCCAGATCAGCCCTCCCGAGAGAGATTAGGGCTTGGCGGCGGCTCCGTATTGTAAAACGTGATGAAACTTTCTCTGATTTTTTTCTCCCCGAACGTGAATATATGGAGTTGGAGTTGAGGTCGGTGGAGGTCCAGGGGGCCCACGAGACAAGGGGACGCGCCCAGGGGGAGGGGGCGCGCCCCCCACCCTCATGGACAGGGTGTGGGCCCCCTGGTCTTGATTCTTTCGCCGGTATTTTTTATATTTTCCAAAAAGTGCCTCCGTGGATTTTCAGGACATTCTGAGAAATTTTGCTTTCTCTACATAAAACAACATCATGGCAGTTCTGCTGAAAACAACGTCAGTCCGGGTTAGTTTCATTCAAGTCATGCAAGTTAGAGTCCAAAACAAGGGCAAAAGTGTTTGGAAAAGTAGATAAGTTGGAGACGTATCAACTCCCCCAAGCTTAAACCTTTGCTTGTCCTCAAGCAATTCAGTTGATAAGCTGAATGTGATAAAGAAAAACTTTTACAAACTCTGTTTGCTCTTGTTGTTGTAAACATGCAAAGCCATCATTCAGGTTTCAGCAAATATTATGAACTAACCATACTCACAATAACACCTAGGTCTCACAATTACTCATATCAATAGCATAATCAGCTAGCAAGCCATAATAACAAAACTCGGATGACAACACTTTCTCAAAACAATCATAACATGATATAACAAAATGGTATCTCGCTAGCCCTTTCTGAGACTGCAAAACATAAATGTAGAGCACCTTTAAAGATCAAGGACTGACTAATCATTGTAATTCATGGTAAAAGAGATCCAGTCAAGTCACACGCAATAACCAATAGTAGTGAATGCAAATGACAATGTGCTCTCCAGCGGGTGCTTTTTAATAAGAAGGGTGATGACTCAACATAAAAGTAAATAGATAGGCCCTTCGCAGAGGGAAGCAGGGATTTGTAGAGGTGCCAGAGCTCGATTTTAAAATAGAGATTGAATAAAATTTTGAGCGGTATACTTTCACTGTCAACACAACAACTATGAGATGGTTGTATCTTCCATACTACATGCATTATAGGCAGTTCCCAAACAGAATGGTAAAGGTTTATACTCCCCCAACCACCAATGAGCATCAATCCATGGCTTGCTCGAAACAACGAGTGCCTCCAACTAACAATAGCCCTGGGGGAGTTTTGTTTAGTTATTTTGATTTGCTTTGATCTTTTTGGATCATGGGACTGGGCATCCCGGTTACCGGCCCTTTCTAGTGAATGAGGAGCAGAGTCCACTCCTCTTTAGAATAACCCACCTAGCATGGAAGATATAGGCAGCCCTAGTTGAAATATGGGCTGCTCGAGCATACAAAACATAATTTCATTTGAAGGTTTAGAGTTTGGCACATACAAATTTACTTGGAACGGCAGGTAAATACCGCATATAGGAAGGTATGGTGGACTCATATGGAACAACTTTGGGGTTTAAGGAGTTTGGATGCACAAGCAGTATTCCCGCTTAGTACATGTGAAGGCTAGCAAAAGGCTGGGAAGCGACCAACTGAGAGAGCGACAACAGTCATAAACATGCATTAAAATTAATTCACACCGAATACAAGCATGAGTAGGATATAATCCACCATGAACATAAATATCATGAAGGCTATGTTGATTTTTTTCAACTACATGCGTGAACATGTGCCAAGTCGAGTCACTCAATTCATTCAAAGGAGGATACCATCCCATCATACCACATCATAATCATTCTAATAGCATGTTGGCACGCAAGGTAAACCATTATAACTCAAAGCTAATCAAGCATGGCACAAGCAACTATAATCTCTAAATGTCATTGCAAATATGTTTACTTCATAATAAGCTGAATCAGAAACGATGAACTCATCATATTTACAAAAATAAGAGAGGTCGATTTCATACTAGCTTTTCTCATCTCAATTAGTCCATCATATATCGTCATTATTGCCTTTCACTTGCATAACCGAATGATGTGTATAATAATAAGAGTGCACGTGCATTGGACTAAGCTGGAATCTGCAAGCATTCAACTCAAAAGAGAAGACAAGGTAATATGGGCTCTAAATTAAATAAACAATCATGCATATGAGAGCCACTAAGCATTTTCAATATGATCTTCTCGATCCCAAAGGAAAGAAAAGAAAACAAAACTATTTACACGGGAAAGCTCCCAACAAGTAAGAAGAAGAATGAGAAATCTTTTTGGGTTTTCATTTTAATTTCTACTTCAAGCATAGAATTTAAACTAACTATTTTTTTGGTTTTTCTTAAGGTTTATCAAACACACAAGAAGAAAAGTAGAAAAAGAATGTTAAACTAACATGGATAATACAATGAAAGAGTATGAGCACCGACGACTAGTGTGTGAACATGAATGTAAAGTCGGTGAGAAATACGTACTCCCCCAAGCTTAGGCTTTTGGCCTAAATTGGTCTAATACCAAGGACCGCCTGGCTGATATCCGTAGTTGTAACTGGGGTCCTACTGAGATGCAGCAGCAACCGCCTTCTGAGCTGCGGCATGTTGGCGAGCTGCCTCCACTCTTCCCTCGTGTTCAGCTGCTTCCTCCCTGGTAACAACATATCTTCCTTTTGCCTGATAATCAAAAAGGAGAGGAGCAGGAAGAGTAACATGGACGACATTGCATCTATCATAGATTGGTCGATAATGGAGGAATTGTTCATTCCTCCTAAGAAATTGATGATTGACCATAGCATCATAATCTGAATAAGCAGGAGGTATCATCATATCCCCCTCTCGTGGGGCTATACCAATATAATTAGCCACACGGGTTGCATAAATTCCTCCAAATAAATTTCCCTTTCTACTATTATTCTGCAACCTACGTGCAACTATTGCCCCCAAGTTATAACCATTATAACCTAACACAGCACTCTGGAGGACACACAGATCAGGGACACACATGTGACATGCTTCATCTTTACCGTTAATGCATCTACCAATGAAGAGAGCAAAATAATGTATAGCAGGAAAATGAATGCTCCCTATGGTAGCTTGTGCTATGTCCCTGGATTCTCCCATAGTAATACTAGCAAGGAAATCTCTAAATTCGGATTTGTGAGGATCATTAATATTTCCCCACTGCGGGAGTTTGCAAGCAGTTGTAAAATCCTCTAAGTCCATGGTATAAGATGTATCATAGATATCAAATAGGACACTAGGAGAATTACGCGTAGAGTTATATTTAAACCTCCGCACGAAGGAATCAGTCAATTGATAGTACTGAGGACACTTATCTTGTAAGAAGTCCTCCAGCTCAGCATTACACACATACGCGTCAAATTCCTCCTTAAAGCCTGCTTCGACCATAAAATCATCGGATGGCCACTCACAAGCTCGTACATCTGCATCCCTCGGCAATTCAACATCTTACTCATGTATAGCAATCCTGGGCCCTTTCTTCACCAAGGAACCAACTTGGTACATTCTCCTAGACATAATTCTTTTTATGAAAAATTTCTGAAATTTTAGTAACTCCAAAATAAAAGTGAATAAAACTAAACAAGATTGGTAGCAACTACTCCTACAAGTGTCTAGAGCCTATATCATGCATTGGAATTGCTTGGGACCTCATAAATTCAACATGCAAGCTCAAGAACATGGTCACCTATGCAGCAAAAATTTGCAATGAATAAAGCACTAGAACACAAACTAATTGGACCAATGGAGGAGTCACATACCAAGCAACAATCTTCCAAAGCAGTTTTGTGAATGGAGCTTTGAGCAAGGATATCGAAAATCGCAGCAAAATGAGCTAGAACTCGTGCTTGAGCTGGATGGGGATTTTTCTGGGTAGAAGATGAAGTGTGTGGGTGCTGGCATAAGTGGAGGGGGCCCACCAGGGGCCCACGAGATAGGGGGGCACGCCCAGTGGGAGGGGGCGCGCCCTCCACTCTCGTGGCCTGGTGCTTTCCCCTCCTGCAGTGATTTCAGTACCTAAAATCCTTAAATATTCCATAAAAAAGCATACTAAATTTGCAGGGCATTTGGAGCACTTTTATTTTCGGGATATTTTTTAATGCATGGATAATTCAGAAAACAGACAGATAATACTATTTTTGCTTTATTTATTCTAAATAACAGAAAGTAAAAAGAGGGTACAGAAGGTTGTGCCTTCTAGTTTCATCCATCTCATGATCATCAAAATGAATCCACTAACAAGGTTGATCAAGTCTTGTTAACAAACTCATTCCGAATAACACGGAACCGGAGAAATTTCGAATAACACTAAGTTACCTCAACGGGGATATGAAAATCCCCAACAATAAGAATATCATACTTTTTCTTGACAGTAGGAAGAGGAAATTCAAAACCTCCAATAATAATAGTTGGAACTTTTCCAATAGAATTGATGCTATGAACTTGAGATTGTTTCCTCGGAAAGTGTACCGTATGCTCATTACCATTAACATGAAAAGTGACATTGCCTTTGTTGCAATCAATAACAGCCCCTGCAGTGTTCAAAAAGGGTCTACCAAGGATAATCGACATACTATCGTCCTCGGGAATATCAAGAATAACAAAGTCCGTTAAGATAGTGACATTTGCAACCACAACAGGCACATCCTCACAAATACCGACAGGTATAGCAGTTGATTTATCAGCCATTTGCAAAGATATTTCAGTAGGTGTCAACTTATTCAATTCAAGTCTACGATATAAAGAGAGAGGCATAACACTAACACCGGCTCCAAGATCACATAAAGCAGTTCTAACATAATTTCTTTTAATGGAGCATGGTATAGTTGGTACACCCGGATCTCCAAGTTTCTTTGGTATTCCACCCTTAAAAGTGTAATTAGCAAGCATGGTGGAAATTTCAGCTTCCGGTATCTTTCTTTTATTTGTAATGATATCCTTCATATATTTAGCATAAGGATTTACTTTGAGCATATCAGTTAAACGCATATGTAAGAAAATAGGTCTAATCATTTCAGAAAAGCGCTCAAAATCCTCATCATCCTTTGTCTTGGATGGTTTGGGAGGAAAGGGCATGGGTTTCTGAATCCATGGTTCTCTTTCTTTACCGTGCTTCCTAGCAACAAAATCTCTGTTATCATAACGTTGATTATTTGATTGTGGGTTATCAAGATCAACAGCAGGTTCAATCTCTACATCATTGTTTTTGCTAGGTTGAGCATCAACATGAACATTATCATTAACATTATCACTAGGTTCATGTTCATCACCTGATTGTGTTTCAGCATCAGAAATAGAAATATCATTGGGATTCTCAGGTGTGTCTACAGTAGGTTCACTAGAAGCATGCAAAGTCCTATCGTTTTTCTTTTTCTTCTTTTTAGAAGAACTAGGTGCCTCTAAATTATTTCTCTGAGAATCTTGCTCGATTCTCTTAGGGTGGCCTTCAGGATACAAAGGTTCCTGAGTCATTCTACCAGTTCTAGTAGCCACTCTAACAGCAAAGTCATTTTTATTATTTAATTCATCAAGCAAATCATTTTGAGCTTTAAGTACTTGCTCAGCTTGAGTAGCAACCATAGAAGCATATTTGCTAATGAGTTTGAGTTGACCTTTAACTCTAGCCATATTATCGCTCACGCGTCCTATCTCGAAAGCATTATTCTTTAACTCTCTACCAACATAAGCATTAAAACTTTCTTGTCTAGCCATAAAGTCATCAAATTCGTATAAGCATGGGCTATGAAATTTAGTAGAGGGGATTTCAACTTTATCATATCTATAGAGAGAATTTACCTTTACTACCTGTGTCGGGTTATCAAGACAATGTGGTTCTTCAACAGGCGGTATATTAAGACCATGTATTTCTTCAATAGGTGGTAAATTCTTAACATCTTCAGCTTTAATACCTTTTCTTTCATTGATTTCTTTGCCTCTTGCATATCTTCAGGACTGAGAAATAAAACACCTCTCTTCTTCGGAGTGGGTTTAGGAATAGGCTCAAGAATTGGCTCAATTGGTTCAAGAATTGCCTCAGGAAGAGTCCAATTATTTTCATTAGTCAACATATTATTCAATAGTAATTCAGTTTCGTCGACTGTTCTTTCCCTGAAAACACAACCAGCACAACTATCCAAGTAGTCCTTGGAAGCATCGGTTAGTCCATTATAAAAGATATCAAGTATTTCATTTTTCTTAAGAGGATGATCAGGCAAAGCATTAAGTAACCGGAGAAGCCTCCCCCAAGCTTGTGGGAGACTCTCTTCTTTGATTTGCACAAAATTATATATTTCCCGCAAGGCAGCTTGTTTCTTATGAGCAGGGAAATATTTAGCAGAGAAGTAATAAATCATATCCTGGGGACTACACACACAACCAGGAGCAAGAGAATTATACCAAGTCTTAGCATCACCCTTTAACGAGAACGGAAATATCTTAAGGATATAAAATAGCGAGATTTATCATCATGAGTAAACAGGGTGGCTATACCATTCAACTTGGTAAGATGTGCCACAACGGTTTCAGATTCAAGGCCATAAAAAGGATCAGATTCAACTAAAGTAATAATTTCAGGATCAACAGAGAATTCATAATCCTTATCAGTAACACAGATAGGTGAAGTAGCAAAAGCAGGGTCAGGTTTCATTCTAGCATTAAGAGACTGCTGCTTCCATTTAGCTAATAATTTCTTAAGATCATATCTATCATTGCAAGCAAAGATAGCTCTAGCAGCTTCTTCATTCATAACATAACCCTCAGGAACAACAGGCAATTCATAATCATTGGGAGAATTTTCATCATCACTATCATCAATAATAGCATCTTCAATAATTTCATTCCCCCTAACTCTAGCAAGTTGTTCATCAAGAAATTCACCTAATGGCAAAGTAGTATCACGCACAGAAGTAGTTTCATCATAAGTATCATGCATAGCAGAAGTGGCATCATCAATAACATGCGACATATCAGAATTCATAGCAGTAGCAGGTTTAGGTGTCACAAGCTTACTCAAAACAGAAGGAGAATCTAGTGCAGAGCTAGATGGCAGTTCCTTACCTCCCCTGTAGTTGAGGGCAGAATCTTGGTTCTGTCGTCTTTCAAGTTCTTCATAGTGACCAACAGATATAAATCCCAAGTGACTCAGAGAATAGAGCTATGCTCCCCGGCAACGGCGCCAGAAATTAGTTTTGATAACCCACAAGTGTAGGGGATCGCAACAGCTTTCGAGGGTAAAGTATTCAACCCAAATTTATTGATTCGACACAAGGGGAGCCAAAGAATATTCTTGAGTATTAGCAATTGAGTTGTCAATTCAACCACACCTGGATAACTTAGTATCTGCAGCAAAGTATTTAGTAGCAAAGTAGTATGATAATAAAGGTAACGGTAGCAAAAGTAATGTTTTTGGGTTTTGTAGTAGTTGTAACAGTAGCAACGGAAAAGTAAATAAGCGAAGAACAATATATGAAAATCTCGTAGGCAATGGTTCAGTGATGGATAATTATGCCGGATGCGATTCCTCATGTAATAGCTATAACATAGGGTGACACAGAACTAGCTCCAGTTCATCAATGTAATGTAGGCATGTATTCCGTAAATAGTCATACGTGCTTATGGAAAAGAACTTGCATGACATCTTTTGTCCTACCCTCCCGTGGCAGCGGGGTCCTAGCGGAAACTAAGGGATATTAAGGCCTCCTTTTAATAGAGAACCAGAACAAAGCATTAGCACATAGTGAATACATGAACTCCTCAAACTACGGTCATCACCGAGAAGTATCCCGATTATTGTCACTTCGGGGTTGTCGGATCATAACACATAATAGGTGACTATAGACTTGCAAGATAGGATCAAGAACACACATATATTCATGAAAACATAATAGGTTCAGATCTAAAATCATGGCACTCGGGCCCTAGTGACAAGCATTAAGCATAGAAAAGTCATAGCAACATCAATCTCAGAACATAGTGGATACTAGGGATCAAACCCTAACAAAACTAACTTAATTACATGATAAATCTCGTCCAACCCATCATCGTCCAGCAAGCCTACGATGGAATTACTCACGCACGGCGGTGAGCATCATGAAATTGGTGATGGAGGATGGTTGATGATGACGACGGCGACGAATCCCCCTCTCCGGAGCCCTGAACGGACTCCAGATCAGCCCTCCTGAGAGAGATTAGGGCTTGGCGGTGGCTCCGTATCGTAAAATGCGATGAACCTTTCTCTCTGATTTTTCTCTCCCCGAACGTGAATATATGGAGTTGGAGTTGAGGTCGGTGGAGGTCTAGGGGGCCCACGAGACAGGGGGACGCGCCCAGGGGGAGGGGGCGTGCCCCGACCCTCGTGGACAGGGTGTGGGCCCCCTGGTCTTGATTCTTGCGCCAGTATTTTTTATATTTTCCAAAAAGTGCCTTCGTGGATTTTCAGGACATTCCGAGAACTTTTGCTTTCTGCACACAAAACAACATGATGGCAGTTCTGCTGAAAACAGCGTCAGTCCGGGTTAGTTTCATTCAAATCATGCAAGTTAGAGTCCAAAACAAGGGCAAACGTGTTTGGAAAAGTAGATACGTTGGAGACGTATCAAGTAGCAATGAAAGTGTAACAATCGTAATGCTAAGCTAATGGATGGGTCTTGTCCATCACATCATTCTCCTAAGGATGTGATCTCGTTCATCAAATGACAACACATGTCTATGGTTAGGAAACATAACCATATTTGATTAACGAGCTGGAGGAGGATCAAGAAGTTACCTCTCGTCTCCAAGCCAGATTCATGTTGGAGGAACTTCAGAGCTTAGCAATTCCAAATTTGGTCATCCCACCTAATGCTAGATTTCTCTCTTATGAAAATATGAAAAAGAGTGTTACTTGTTCTCCCGCAGCTATGCAACATCCATGGGTGAAAGGAGCCTTAGCCATCATGTGTAAACTCCATAAGGAAATAATGGATCTTAAGCAGCAAGTTAATTAGCTCAAGGAAGAGAATCATATCGTAAGGGGCATCATCGCTAAGAATATAACATCACCACCTCTGAAGAAAGAGACATAAATACATGGGTATGGGCACTCCCCTTGGCAACTGCCATGCTTGGGGGAGGTTCCCCGGTATCGTATCACCATCACACTTCTATCTTTACCGTTTTTCTTAGTTCGATCCTTTTGGTTGTATCTTGGTCTAGAAGAATAAAGTTTTAGTATGATCTGGCTTTGAGTTTTGTTTTGATCTCTATCTATGTAATCGAGTTCGTGAGTTATATATAATAAAGAGTAATTTTGAGTTGAGGGTTTTTGCTATATTGCTATGATCTTGAGGGAATTAAAGAAAGAATAAGTAAAAAAGAAATAAAAAGATCATATTGGTCTTATGGAGAGTAATGACTTCACATATAAAGAGTATGATGAACAAAAGTTGTTGAGAGTTGACAAACATAGCTTTGGTCATTGTTGCAATTAATAGGAAGTAATAAAGAAAGAGAGGTTTTCACATATAAATATACTATCTTTGACATCTTTTATGATTGTGAGCACTAATTAGAATATGACATGCTAAAAAGTTGATGTTAGACAAGGAAGACAACGTAATGGGTTATGTTTTCTTATATCCGAATAAGTTACATTGTCATGGATCATCCAACATGTTGAGCTTGCCTTTCCCCCTTATGCTAGACAAATTCTTTGCACCAAGTAGAGATACTACTTGTGCTTCCAAACATCCCGAAACCCAGTTTTTCCAGGAGAGTCCACCATACCTACCTATGGATTGAGTAAGATCCTTCAAGTAAGTTGTCATCGGTGCAAGCAATAAAAATTGCTCTCTAAATATGTATGATCTATTAGTGTGAAGAAAATAAGCTTATACGAGCTTGTGATATGGAAGAAATAAAAGTGACGGACTGCATAATAAAGGTCCCTATCACATGTGTAAATATAAAGTGACATTCTTTTGCATTAAGATTTTGTGCATCCAACCATAAAAAGCGCATGACAACCTCTGCTTCCCTTAGCGAAGGGCATATCTTTTATTTTCACCTTCTAACCTCATACAAGAGTCATGGTGATCTTCACCTTTCCTTTTTACACTTTTATCCTTTGGCAAGCACTATGTCTTGGAAAGATCCTGATATATATATCCACTTGGATGTAGGTTTTCATTAAGTATTATTGTTGACATTACCCTTGAGGTAAAAGGTTGGGAGGCAAAACTATAAGCCCCTATATTTCTCTGTGTCCGATTGAAACTTGTACCCATAAGTATTGCGTGAGTGTTAGCAATTGTGAAAGACTAAATGATAGTCGAGTATGTGGACTTGCTGAAAAGCTCTTATATTGACTCTTTCCGATGTTATGATAAATTGCAATTGCTTCAATGACTGAGATCATAGTTTGTTAGTTTTCAATGAAGTTTTTGATTCATACTTTACCTTATGAATGGATTATTACTTTAGCATAAGAAATCATATGACTATATATGTTGCTGTTCTAAAGATGATCATGATGCCCTCATGTCCGTATTTTATTTTATCGACACCTTTATCTCTAAACATGTGGACATATTTTTTGATATTGGCTTTCGCTTGAGGACAAGCGAGGTCTAAGCTTGGGGGAGTTGATACGTCCATTTTGCATCATGCTTTTATATTAATATTTATTGCATTATGGGCTGTTATTACACGTTGTGTCACAATACTTATGCCTTTTCTCTCTTATTTTATAAGGTTTACATGAAGAGGGAGAATGCCGGCAGCTAGAATTCTGGACTACAAAATGAGCAAATATTAGAGACCTATTCTGCACAACTCCAAAAGTCTTGAAACTCCACGGAAATGAGTTTTGGAATATATTAAAAATATTGGGCAAAGAAAGCACCAGAGGGGGGCCACCGGCCTGCCACGAGGGTGGAGGGCGCGCCCCTACCTTGTGGGCCCCCTGGCAGGCCCCTGACGTCCATCTTCTGGTATATGGTGTCTTTTGCCCTGGAAAAAATCATAAGGAAGCTTTCGGGACGAAGCGCCGCCGTCTCAAGGCGGAACATGGGCAGGACCAATCTAGGGCTCTAGCCGAGCTGTTCTGTTGGGAAACATCCCTTCGAGAGGGGGAAATTACTGCCATCGTCATCACCATCAATCCTCTCATCGAGAGGGGGTCAATCTCCATCAACATCTTCACCAGCAGCATCTCCTCTCAAACCCTAGTAAACCTCTTGTATCCGATCTTTGTCTCAAAACCTCAGATTGGTTCCTGTGGGTTGCTAGTAGTGTTGATCACTCCTTGTAGTTGATGCTAGTTGGTTTATTCGGTGGAAGATCATATGTTCAGATCCTTAATGCTATTCAATACCTCTCTGATTATGAACATGAATATGCTTTGTGAGTAGTTACGTTTGTTCCTGAGGACATGGGAGAAGTCTTGTTATAAGTAATCATGTGAATTTGGTATTTGTTCAATATTTTGATGAGATGTATGTTGTCTCTCCTCTAGTGGTGTTATGTGAACATCGACTACATGACACTTCACCATGATTTGGGCCTAGGGGAAGGCATTGGGAAGTAGTAAGTAGATGATGGGTTGCTAGAGTGACAGAAGCTTAAATCCTAGTTTATGCGTTGCTATGTAAGGGGCTGATTTGGATCCATATGTTTCATGCTATGGTTAGGTTTAACTTAATTCTTCTTTCCTAGTTGCGGATGCTTGCGAGAGGGTTCAATCAGAAGTGGGATGCTTGTCCAAGGAAGGGCAGTACCCAAGCACCGATCCACCCACATATCAAATTATCAAAGTAACGAACGCGAATCATATGAGCATGATGAAAACTAGCTTGATGGTAATTCCCGTGTGTCCTCAGGAGCACTTTGCTTTGTATAAGAGTTTGTCTAGGCTTGTCCTTTGCTATAAAAAGGATTGGGCCACCTTGCTGGACCTTAGTTACTTTTGTTACTTGTCACTTGTTACAAATTACCTTATCACAAAAGTATCTGTTACCGGTAATTTCCGTGCTTGCAGAGAATACCTTACTGAAAACCGCTTGTCATTTGCTTCTGCTCCTCATTGGGTTCGACACTCTTACTTATCGAAAGGACCACGATAGATCTCCTATACTTGTGGGTCATCAGGGCAGGATACGCACCAGCGGTGGTGCGCGGGGGACGGGGGGAGGAGGCGGAGCTTTACTCGGCCGCGGAGAGGAGTAAATATACTCTGGTGGATAGGGAATGAGTAAAAATTATACTCCACTAAGTCGTTTTGAGGATCAATTAGGTTAAACTTAGTGGAGTAAAAAGCCAAATATACTCCACTAAGTTGATTTAGGGGATCGGTTAGAAATGCCCTAAGAGCATTTTTATGTGCAAAGGATCCTCGCGATTCCCCTCCTATGCATAATATGTTGGATTTTATTGCGTGGAGCTATAGAAAATGATGTATTCACTGTTTGATCACCTTATTGGAGGAATGAAACCAACATGGACGAAAATTGCAGTATACTAATGATATGGGTCAAATCAATGTCAATCCTATTTGGGATGAGATTTGAAAATTATCGTGTCCGTCAATTATTTGGCGTACGTTGCATGGAACTCTATCGTGTTGTGTTACGCTTGCTAATAGACACATGAAAGTTTCGCCCTCTACCCATCATGCTCGAATGGGTAAGAAGATACAAAACACATTTTGTTTCTATGTCAGAAGGCAAAAAGGGTTTTGGGTAAGCTAGGGATGTGCGAGATGATTAAGAAGTCTTGTGTTATTGATCGCCCGGGTGAGGCTGTTCTTGAATTCTTAGTTCTTATGCCACACCAAGAACAAACTATATTGGGTTGCTGAATGCACATGAATTAATTGCGATAACCGCTTGGTATTTTGGTGGGATAGACGCAAGTTTGTTCATGAAGGAAAGTCTCAAGATGTAAACTAGATTTTGATGGGGTTCATGCTATAATGGCAAACTATGTTAATGCCGACTTCCTTAGTGTGACTAGTAAAAAAGAAGGATGAAGTAGACTTCCTATGAGTTTTTTTAAGCTGAATGTTGATACTTCTTTTAATCATGATCTGCTAAGGGCATGACTGGTGTTGTACTCTCTCAGAGATGACAAATAAAAATTCATTGTTGGCGGAAACTGGAAGATCGAGTGGTGCGCTGATGTACTGATAGCAGAAGCGATGCCTCTTAGGTTTGGTTTAGTTCGGGATGCAACCATCTTATTATTAACTCTGATAATATGGAAGTCATTGACACGAATGAAGAATGGAGGACAGTCTGTGGGAGCGACGGCGACAGTCTCCGATGATTGCTACTTTATGACATGTGGTTTTCCTTTAACTAGATCTAAACACTGTAATAGGGTAGCTAATAAAGTTGTTAATGAACATGCTAGGCTAGCAAAATTTTCTGTAACTAGAGATTGGTTTGAGGAGCCCATTGAAAATATTGTACCTCTTCTTACAGACCATTTAACCATTATTGCCATTTAAGAAAGTGGTTGTTTTGTTTTAAAAATATATAAGCATTTTTAATAATTTATCCCTTGATATATTATTTATTCTGGATTTTGGCGAGGTAGGGAGAAGATGTTTCGATGAGGGGTATTTCATGGATAATGGAGATGTTTACTGTTAGCTTGCGTAAATGGCTTTACAAGTGGGCAACTCGTAAGAGTCGTAACGAGCACTAGTCAGCGTGTTTGCGAGAAAAAGGAAATGCGCTTAGGCATCTCCAAGCATCAAAACATTCCTAAGAGCATCTACAATTGGATACATCAAATTTGCCCCTTAAATACCCACAGACACGTATATCCACAGACAGTGACCGATAGATTAATTGTAAATAATCTTGTTCGCAATTGGGTACCTCAATTTAGAAATCTCAAATCCATACTACTACATGCAACTAAAAACTAATCTAAACAAAGCTCGTTCGACTCCGTCGTGCCCATGTCCGGCTGCCGATTGCGTCACTCAGAGTGTTGGTTCGGTTGCCGGTGAGGTAGACTAGGACATGGGACACCGACCGGCTTGCGGGACGGAAGGCGTCGCCGTCTCCCATGCCATGCTCTTCCTTGTCGGAGCTCGAAACCTTGACGGTGCCGGTGGATGTGAGATCGATGATGGATTCATACTGTGAGGAGTCAGCGACGTCCACCAGAACGCCGTTGTTGCGCCCGGACTGGTGCACCATACGGGGCACTGAGAATGCGACTCCGCCTTGCCAATGTCCACCACCGTGAGGTCTGCCGCCATCTCCTGCGCTCGTTGCCTCGCACGGCGGGCATGCCGCGCCATATTTGCGCGAGGCGACGCCCATGCGTTCACCTCCGCTTCTGCATGCCAACAAAGGGGTTGCACGTCTCCTACCGCGTTTAGACGCCAGCCGGACTGCACCGCCTCCGGTGAGGTAGCGGCGACACACCTCGCGGCGGATCCACGTGACATTTTGGCAGACATAATGGATTCCCAACGGAAGGAGTCCGAGCACTGTCGTTAGGCGGCCTCCTCTAGGGAGCAGCGGAGTGCAAGCCGAACAGTCATCTCCTCCTTGAGGCCGCGTGGGATGAGCTTGGAGTCGATGGATTCGGAGGTGTAGGACTCGGATCCGTTGTCCACCATGCTGGAGAAGGCCGGATATCGTCAGACGGATGCTTGGATGGCAGAAGTGAGTGGAGCGGAGTGACTAGTGTTCGGTCCGGGAAGCGGATGGGGACGAATATATGTGGGGTCGGGTGGGCCAGCATGGGTCGCGTTCGACGTGGCGGACGCACTCGGTCGTGCTCGGGTGGGCCACCATATTTTTGTATGAGGTGTGCCAGTCAACCTGGGCATTTGAGTTCGGTTTGAGGCGTCCGTCTGGTTCGTTTTTTTACCAGTCAGTGACCAGGCCATCTGCTCGGGCGTATGAGGGAGGTTTGAGGTGCCCTGCTTTAGATTCTCTAAGGGCATCTCCAACGCCAACCCTTGAACATGACACCACATCCGTCCGTAGACACGGATGCGACAGCTAGTACTCGAAAACTATGAGCATACATTTCAAACAAAAATTAAAATAACTGAAATTTTAGGAAATACATCAGATTTCATTCCAATTCGAAGATAATTTAAATAGCACGACTGATATTCCAATTGTTTAACTAAAAAAAGCCCTATGCCTTGTACCGGGCGACCATCTCGTATGCATGACTGCCCTGCCCGACTGTACCACTATCGTCGTCCTCCCTCTAGCGGCGGTAGGGGCACCGGTCCACTGTGGCAGCCCTGTATGTGATGACCTACAAGGGCACAGGGCTTTTGCATTTCCTAGTAAGTGTTGAATCTCAAAGGGAGTGAAGAGGAAGACACTACCAACCCCGCAACTATGTTGTCTGCGTAGTGCGTTCGCACATAAGCTGTATTTTGGAAATATTCTATTCTATCGGTTGCTAGAAAAGCGAGAATAAAAGGGGTTTTTACTATACTACATATTAGAGTGTGAAAATAAACTAAGTTAGAACAGAAAGTAAAAAGGGGGTTTGTAACTATAGGATTGAATAGAGCAAAAGGCAATGTCTAGGCTTCGGTCTCACTAGTACTAGAGGGGCATCTTAGCAGCAGCATACTAGTACAATGTATACATGCATGTGATAACAAGATCACAAGAAAGGATGTCTCTCAACATTACTTGCAACACGAGTAAATACTAGATCATGCCACAAAGTCTCATTTTGAATACTAGATCATACCTCAACCTAGAACCGGATCAATCACTCAAACATACATGAATAGACACACAAAGAGGGATGATTCATTGATGTCATTAGCATGTTCACTCTTACAAATTATAGGTGTCAAGATGGAGACGGGGAGGGAGATACCTTCCACGGGCACTTCCTAGCCAGGACCGGCACCTAGTGACGACGATGGTGATGATGGCGCCACCTCCTTCGTGTGCGGCATGGTGGGGCTATGGAGGGAGAGGCCTCCCCCAAGGGGGAGAGCCTCACAACAGTTGCCCGGAGTTGTGGTGGATTATTATGGTAGAGATGGAGGCTAGGGTTGGAGGTGTTTATATAATAGGCCTTCTCGGGTCTCCTCTGTTGATATGGATCTTCCTCCTCCATTTAAGGGCTCTACACTGGTGCAATGACGTGCTATACAAACAGTTTTTACCCTCTTTCCGTGACAGAGTTCTAAACTATCACCTTGGCTGTGTGTGCGATAGGGGGGTCCATCCCACATGATCCAGAAACCATCGGTGATAGGTCCTTCAGTTACACATGCGGGGCAAAAAGAGATCGTGTGCGATCGGGCGAGCCACTACAGGTCCAATAGTTTCCGTTCGTATCTACATCCCACACAATGAGTCCCAGACAAAAGTTTTTGTTCATATGTACACCCCACATAATTTTTTGTTCGTGTGCGATCGAGGAAGATAATGCAATCGCTTTCGCAGGACAAGCCGTGGGAGATCGTCTTGCCATCCCACACAGTAATTATGGAACAAACGTTTGTGTGGCATACCACATCACACACCGTTTTCCGTATAGCCTCATCTGTAATAGGTGTAGTGATCATAAACGCTCTGCCTCAGTTAACTGTTTGTGTTGTTCAAGTATATCATACACGATTCGATGAAGAAAATTGTATGTCATTGGACTATCCATCACATACGCTTTTACTGCTTGAAACATTTGTCAAATGCCATGACCCATTTAGCAGGTTTATAAGTTTACCATGAATACCTCCAATATTAAGCAAATTAACATCTCATATCGAACAAATGTTTACCAATTTCATATCAGGCATACAAATATATTTTAACATCATAGTACGATAACTACGACAATACATCATAGTACATCATATAGCTAATTCACCTTCATAAGCACAAAATATGCTGAGCACGGTATTAGAACAATATATGCATTTCCCTAATCGACCAATGCATGATCAGCCAAATTTGTGTTCTCCACCTCTGCTTTCAGTCCAGTAGGAACCTGTTTGGCACCAACCAACTAGGAAAGTGCCTCCTCCTTCGCAAACACCTTCTTAGCAAAGTCTAATTTAACAAATTTGAGCTCATTCTCCATCTTCCTCTTTTTTTCTCGTATCTTGAAATATTCTTCAGTGTTAACAATATTTTCTCTAAGCCCATCTCTATTCTCTTCCTCATACATGCTCCAGAGCTTTGCTAGGCACATCTTCGAAAACTGTGTCCACTCTTGATCAACTCACTCCAGGTAAGAACACTTCCTTTCATCCTATAATATTTAAAACTAAATCAGTTACAATTGTAGGGACAATGGGTTTTCTAGCAACATAGAAAATCACCACATACATATTTTTTTAAACTGAAGAAACACGTTAATTATGACATATGTTCTAAAAAAGATCAATGTGCAAGTGAATTAATTGCTGCCGAGACAACAAGCAAATTCACAAACATCACAAGCTCTAATTAAGTGCAACAATGCTACAAGTTCTTAGTCATGTACTATAATAACAAATTGATCGTTTTATGAGGAAGCTAAACATAACTACAACAACACAGAGACAATGTTTGAATGGCATCAAATTAACACTAACAGGTATGCACATGCACAAATTTTATAACATAGAACTAATAGCACTAAGGCCCTCCACTATGTAGGCCAAAACCGGTGTCAAATCAACTGTTGCTACATTTCGCATTGGCACCCTACAATGTCGAGACGATGCCAGAGGAAAAATTCAGGGAAGTGGGGCACCTAGTTGCTCCCATGCCTAGTTACTTTGTGCCATAAAGTATTAGTATTTAACTGCTTGACTCTCGGATGTGTGGAGCAAAGTTGGCTGCACAAACTGCTGAAGCAGTGCCAAATAATTTTCTCACTGCTGATGAGATGGCAACGTTTTTAGATACTAGGTAGAAACTGTGACAGTGTCTTAATCCCATCCAGATTAACATAGCAAAGTGATAGTGTCTAAATCACATCTAACAAATGAGTTGTAACAACGAAAGTGGGGCTAACCTTCTCTACACATGCCAAAAAATTCCACCCACTGCTCACGGATTCAAAAGCCACTAACTTCACGCATGGAGATTCATGGTGACAATGAGCAGGCAGAACTTCAACTACCCCGCTCTGTTACTTGCAAGTGATGGTCCTAGGGAGCTATAAGAAAAAAATGGCTCAAATCGGCCATCGGGTTAAAGTCCTTTATTCCAAATCATAACCCCTAAGCCTAGGGGGCGAGAGAGGAGATAGCCATACCCGGCTGGTGACATAGTCGTCGTTGGAGGAGGATACACTGGAGAGGTCATTGAAGAAGACCATGGCATCCACGGCGGTCGGATGCGAGACGGCGAGAGCGAGGAAGCGGCTATAGCTTAGGAAGCAAGCAGGTAAGGAGGAAACAGGGGAAATGTGGCTCGTGGCCGGGGAGAAAAGGGGTGGGGAGGGGGAAGAGTTAGATATTTCAGCGGTGGGCAAAAAAATTTGAAAGGTGGAGGGAAACATGGCGCACAACATCATCGGACACCATTCACTTTGAACAAATGTGTGCATCGCAAATGATTCTTCTTCTTTATGCGCATGCGATGAGTTTGAGCACTCAAATTTTGGTCGAAATTTCCCTAGGTACATTGCTCATCCACGTCATTGCATAATTTGACATCACTAGCTAATTTGGCTACACAAAAAAAGCCTACAGCACATAGAACACACTTACTGAATCGAGAAATTTTAGTAATAAACAGAGCTAGTTGACCTAAACATTGCTCTAACAAAAGATAAGTGTTATTAACAAATGCTAAGTACGCACAATTTTAACAAAGACGTTGACGCGCCGTCCTATGCCTCGCCGGTGTAAGATGAGATGTCGATGACTTGTCCTCGTGACATGCCGCCCTTGGTGGACTCCGCGTCCCCCAGGCCGAAGTCGACCGCATCATCGGCCTCGTCCTCAGTGCTGCCCTCGAGGTTGTAGTACTTGTAGTAGTGGCGGCACCAGAGCTCACGTTGGTATTCCACCGCTGATTTCTTGACGGATAGGCGCTTCTCTACCTCCTCCTTATCCACGCGCAACTCCTCCTCTTGGCACTCCTCGATCTTCGCCACCACCTGCATCTCCAGATCCTGCCCGACAATCTCATGAGGAAGCAGGGGCTCCATGGCTTGCATCGCTGCATCATCGACAAGCATCTCCTCCGCCTTTTTGGACATGGGGTGCACGCTGGATTCCGAGGAGGCCTGGAATATCTTGGTGTGGGCTTCGTCGATCTGGGCGTGGATGGCCTCGACCCAGGCCAGGGCAACCTCCACCGCATGGATGGCTGCTCGAGCGCTCTCGGCATTTGCAGAAGCCGTCGTAGTAGGTGTTGCATCCATCTCGGTTGCTGCAGCTGCCTTGTCGGCTGTCGCAGATGCCCTCTCGGTGGATGCGGCCACGCTCTCAGTAGAGACAGAGTCGCTCAGAGCGGACCCGGTGACTATACGGGCCCTCACGAAGCGTCTCCATGGTGGCATTCTTTTGCAAGATGGGGTTGGGGAATGGGTATCGGGGACTCGAGGATTCAGGGTGAACGACGCTTGAGCAGAGGAATCTGGCAAAGCTTATGGAGGAAGACATAAAAAGACCCACGAATTTTCATCACAGATGGTTCCTATAACCAACTACATGCGATGTAGTTCATTTTTTATTAGCTGCGAAAGACTAATTTGGAGTAAATTGGCAGCGGTTGGTGATGGAAATTGTGCGAAATATTTTGTACTATTAACATGCACTAATACAACTATCATGTTAAAATTCGGAAATTTTTAGGGTTCATTTGACATTTTTAAGACATTAAGTGAGTTTCTAGACATATAATGGTTGTAATTCAAATTTGAACTACATGTACATCAACAACTATCATATTTGTGTCCTTGTTCGCAAGTTAATGCCCTGTGCAGTAAATTGGAAGGAATTTTCAAACATATTAGTCACGGCTTGGACACAAACATTGGGAACCATGGCTTTTAAATTCCAAAAAATCAAAAATGATCAGAAATACATGAAACATTACTTCATGTCATGGCATTGCACCAAGATGTTGTGGTAAAAGAATTGACCTTTTCGATGAAAGTTTTGACACACACACCTCTCACAAATCGGAGCATCTAACGAGAAGGCTCATGGTTCTGAGAGGGAACAATGCATGTTTGATGATTAACTAGCACTAGCTTCCTCGTATGGCCCTGGCTTTTTTTGTACTGCTAACATGCACTAATGCAACGGTCATGTTGAAATTTGGAAATTTGCAGGGTTCATTTGACATTTTTAAGACTTTAAGTGAGTTTCTAGCCATATAATGGCCGTAATTCAAATTTGAACTACATGTACATGCAACAGTAAACCATCATGGGTTGGAAAATCATATTTGTGTCCTTGTGTATGATTTAATGCCCTGTGGAGTAAATTGGAAGGAATTTGCAAACATATTGGTGTCACATCTTGGGCACACACATTGAGAACCATGGCTTTTAAATCCCAAAAAAATTCAAAAAATGATCAGAAATACATGAAACCTTACTTGGTGTCATGGCATGGCACCAGGATTCTGTGGTAAAAGAATTGGTTTTTGACGAAAGTTTGACACGCATCTCTCACAAATCGGAGCATCTCACGAGAAGACCTCGTGGCTCCGAGAAGGAACAATGCATGTTTGATGATGAACCGACGCTTGCTTCCTCGTATGGCACTGAATTTTTTTGTACCGTTAACATGCACTAATACAACGGTCATGCTAAAATTTGGAATTTTTCAGGGTTCATTTGACCTTTTTAAGACATTAAGTGAGTTTAGCCATACAATAGCCGTAAATAAAATTTGAACAACATGTACATGCAACGACAAACCATCATGGGTTGGAAAGTCATATTTGTGTCTTTTTGTGCAAGTTAAGGCCATGGGAAGTAAATTGAAAGGAATTTCCAAACATATTGGTGTCATGGCTTGGACACAAACATTGAGAACCATGGCTTTTAAATTCCAAAAAAAAATAAAAAATGATCAGAAATACGTGAAACCTTTCTTGATGTCATGGCATGGCACCAAGATATTGTGGTAAAAGAATTGCCCTTTTTGACGAATGTTTTGACACACACCTCTCACAAATTGGAGCATCTCATGAGAAGACTCGTGGTTCCGAGAGGGAACAATGCATGCTTGATGACGAACCAGCGCTCGCTTATTCGTATGGGCCTGCATTTTTTGTACCACTAACATGCACTAATACAATGGGCATGTTAAATTTTGGAAAAAATTCAAGATTCATTTGACCTTTTTAAGACATTAAGTGAGTTTCTAGCCATACAATGACCGTATTTCAAATTTGAACTACATGTACATGCAATGGCAAACCATCATGAGTTGGAAAATCATATTTGTGTCCATGTGTGCGAGTTAATGCCCTGTGCAGTAAATTGGAAAGAATTTTCAAAGATATTGGTGTCATGGCTTGGACACAAACATTGAGAACCATGGCTTTTAAATTCCAAAAAAAAATGATCTGAAATACATGAAACCTTGCTTAATGTCATGGCATGGCACCAAGATGTTGTGGGAAAAGAATTGGCGTTGTTGACGAAAGTTTTTGCACACACCTCCCACAAATTGGAGCATCTCACTAGAAGACATGTTGTTTCGGGAGAGAAGAATGCATGTTTGATGATGAACCAGTGCTCGCTTCCTTGTATGGCCCCGATTTTTTTTGTATCGTTAACATGCACTAATGCAACTGTCGTGTGAAAGTTCGGGAATTTTCAGGGTTCATTTGACCTTTTTAAGAAATTAAGTTAGTTTCTAGCCATATAATGGTCGTAATTCAAATTTGAACTACATGTACATGCAACGACAAACCAACATGGGTTGGACGCCATATTTGTTTCATTGTGTGCAAGTTAACACCATCTGCAGTAAATTGGAAGCAATTTTCAAACATATTGGTGACATGGCTTGGACACAAACATTGAGAACCATGGCTTTTAAAATCCAAGGATGATGAACCGACAGTCGCTTCCTCTTATGGCTTGGCATTTTTTCTACTGTTAACATGCACAAATACAACTTTTATATTAAAATTTGGAATTTTT
Source organism: Triticum aestivum (assembly GCF_018294505.1). NCBI lineage: Eukaryota > Viridiplantae > Streptophyta > Magnoliopsida > Poales > Poaceae > Triticum > Triticum aestivum. The sequence continues at coordinate 324,296,813 of NC_057795.1, forward strand.
AGGTGTCATTTGACATTTTTAGGACATTAAGCAAGTTTGTAACCATTCAATGGTCGTAATTCAACTTTGAACTACATGTACATGCAACATCATATCACCATGGGTTGAAAAAAATCATTTATGTATTATATTTTACAACAATATCATGGTAACACAAAATAAGAATTCATGCAAAACATTTGGAAAGAAAATGTAAATATTTGGCAAGACAAGTGGGCCCCACATGATTGGTACTTTGTTTCACGCTGCGAGGTTTGGAAGGTGAGTGCTGCGGGTTATTAATCAGACGCGATTGAGTCATAGGAACCGTCAGCGATTTATTTCACACATGGCTTTTGCTCCGGGAATCATGTTTAATTCAACCCATAGCACTAGTAAAGTTCGGCGACCGACACATGTACTGCTCCCGTCGATCTAGATTCCGGCCGCCAACAAATACTACCCCGCCCATGCCATCCCGCCTGCATTCTCATCTACATTCTCTCCTCGCTCGCCCACCCACTCTCACAAAACTCTGCCATTTCACCGTTGATATGCACACGCGTCGAGGAGGAGGCAGCGTCATGCGAGGACGTCCAGGCACAGAGCAGCGGCGAGGAGGACCCCTATGCGCCACCAGATGAGGTTGCGCCCGACCCCCCAACTTTGGAGTGGTTTTGGGGCCAGTGGAGGAAATATGCCCTAGAGGCAATAATAAAGTTGTTATTTTATATTTCCTTATTTCATGATAAATGTTTATTATTCATGCTAGAATTGTATTAACCGGAAACTTGATACATGTGTGGATACGTAGACAAAACACTGTGTCCCTAGTAAGCCTCTACTAGACTAGCTCCTTAATCAAAGATGGTTAAGTTTCCTAACCATAGACATGTGTTGTCATTTGATGAACGGGATCACATCATTAGGAGAATGATGTGATGGGCAAGACCCATCCGTTACCGTAGCATATTGATCATTCAGTTTTATTGCTATTGCTTTCTTCATGTCAAATACATATTCCTTTGACTATGAGATTATGCAACTCCCGGATACCAGAGGAATGCCTTGTGTGCTATCAAACGTCAGAACGTAACTAGGTAATTATAAAGATGCTCTACAGGTATCTCCGAAGGTGTTTGTTGGGTTGGCATAGATCGAGATTAGGATTTGTCACTCCGAGTATCGGGGAGGTATCTCTGAGCCCTCTCGGTAATACACATCATAAGAAGCCATGCAAGCAAAGTGACTAATGAGTTAGTTGCAAGATGATGTATTATGGAACGAGTAAAGAGACTTGCTGGTAATGAGATTGAACTAGGTATGAAGATACTGATGATCGAATCTCGGGCAAGTAATATACCGATGGACAAAGGGAATACCGTATATTGTCATAACGGTTCAACCGATAAAGGTCTTCGTAGAACATGTGGGAGCCAATATGAGCATCCAGGTTCCGCTATTGGTTATTGACCGGAGAAGTGTCTCGGTCATGTCTACATAGTTCTCGAACCCATAGGGTCCGCACGCTTAATGTTCATTGACGATACATTGTTATATGATACGGTGACCGAATGTTGTTCGGAGTCCCGGATGAGATCACGGACATGAGGAGGAGTCTCGAAATGGTCAAGAGTTAAAGATTGATATATATAGGATGATGGTATTCAGACACCGGAAGTGTTCCGAAGGGTATCGGGTACTTATCGGGTCACCGAAAGGGGTTCCGGGCACCCCCGGCATATGTCTGGGCTTAATGGGGCAAGGAGGGGATAGGACAGCCCAAAAGGGACTGGTGCTCCCCTGCCCTAGATGGCCAACCCAAGGGGAAGGAAAGGGGAAGGGGGAAACCCCTCCTGCCTTTCCCTCCGCAAGGGAGAAAGGAAAGGGGGCGCCTCCCTCCCCTGCCTTTCTCCTGCACACACATATGGCAGGGGGGTGCAGGTTTGGGAGGGAGCCTAAGTAGGATTCCTCCTACTTGGGGCGCCCCCTAGGGCTGCTCCTCCCTCCCACCTATATATATGAGGAGGGGGCGCCTAGCACACACCGGACATTATCTTAGCCGTGTGCGGCGCCTCCTCCACAGTTTACGCCTCCGGTCATATTTTCGTAGTGCTTAGGCGAAGCCCTGCGAGGATCACTTCACCATCACTGTCACCATGTTGTCGTGCTGACAGAACTCATCTACTGTCTCGATGTCTTGCTGGATCAAGAAGGCGAGGGACATCACCGAGCTGAATGTGTGCAGAGCTCGGATGTGTCGTACGTTCGGTACTCGTCGGCGGATCATGAATAAAGTTCGACTACATCAACCGCGTTGTGAAACGCTTCCGCTTACGGTCTACGAGGGTACGTAGACACACTCTCCCCCTCGTTGCTATACATCTCCTAGATAGATCTTGCGTGAGTGTAGGATTGTTTTTGAAATTGCATGCTATGTTCCCCAACAGTGTTATCAGAGCCAGGTCTATGCGTAGATGATATGCACAAGTAGAACATAAAGAGTTGTGGGCGGTGATCATCATACTGCTTACCACCAATGTCTTATTTTGAATCGGCTGTATTGTTGGACGAAGCGGCCCGGATCAGCCTTACATGACCACGTTCATGAGACCGGTTCCACCAACAGACATGCAACTAGTTTTGCATAAAGGTGGCTGGTTGGTGTTTGTTTCTCCTACTTTAGTTGAATTGAATTTGACTATGGCCAGTCCTTGTTGAAGGTTAAAACAACAAACTTGATAGATCAGCGTTGTGGTTTATGTGCCATAGGTAAGAATGGTTCTTGCCAGAAGCCCATAGCAGCCACGTAAAACTTGCAACAACAAAGTAGAGGACGTCTAACTTGTTTTTGCAGGGCATGTTGTGATGTGATATGGTCAAGACATGATGTGATATACTTTATTGTATGAGATGATCATGTTTTGTAAAAGTTATCGGCAACCGACAGGAGCCTTATTATTGTCTCTTTATTGTATGAAATGCAAACACCATGTAATTGCTTTACTTTATCACTATGCATTAGCGATAGTTGTAGAAGCAATAGTTGGTGAGGCGAACAAAATGCAACAATGGAGATCAAGGTGTTGAGTCGGTGACGATGAAGATCATGACGATGCTTTGGAGATGGAGATCAAAAGCACATGATGATGATGGCCATATCATGTCACATATTTTGATTTCATGCGATGTTTATCTTTTATGAATCTTATTTTGCTTAGTACGACAGTAGCATTATAAGATGATCCCTTAACTAAAATATCAAGGTATAAGTGTTCTCCCTGAGTATGCACTGTTGCGACAGTTCATCGTGTTGAGACATCACGTGATGATCGGGTGTGATAGACTCGACGTTCACATGCAACGGGTGCAAGACAGTTTTGCACATGCGGAATACTCAGGTTGAACTTGACGAGCCTAGCATGTACAGATATGGCCTCGGAACACTGGAGTCCGAAAGGTCGAACGTGAATCATATAGTAGATATGATCAACATAGAGATGTTCACCATTGATGACTACCACGTCTCATGTGATGATAGAACATGGGTTAGTTGATTTGGATCACATATCATTTAGATGACTTGAGGGATGTCATCTAAGTGGGAGTTCTTAAGTAATTTGATTAACTGAACTTAAGTTATCATGAACTTGGTCCAGATAGTATTTGCAAATTATGTTGTAGATCAATAGCTCGTGTTGTAGCTCCCCTATTTTTTGATATGTTCCTAAGAAAACTAAGTTGAAATATGATAGTAGCAATGATGCGGACTAGGTCCGTGATCTGAGGATTATCCACATTGCTACACAGAAGAATTATGTCCTTAATGCACCGCTAGGTGACAGACCTATTGCAGGAGCAGATGCAGACATTATGAACTTTTGGCAAGCTCGATATGATGACTACTTGATAGTTTAGTGCACCATACTTTACAGCTTAGAATCGAGAATTCAAAAATGTTTTGAAGGCCACATAGCATACGAGATGTTCCAAGAGCTGAAATTGGTATTTCCGACTCATACCCATGTCAAGAGGTATGAGACCTGTGACAAGTACTTTGCCTATAAGTTGGAAGAGAATAGCTCAGCTAGTGAGCATGTGCTCAGAATGTCCGGGTACTACAATCGCTTGAATCAAGTGGGAATTAATCTTCCAGATAAGATAGTGATGGGCAGAGTTCTCTAGTCACTATCACCAAGCTACTAGAACTTTGTGATGAACTATAATATGCAAGGGATGATGAAAACGATTCCCGAGCTTTTCGCGATACTGAAATCGGCAAAGGTAGAAATCAAGAAAGAGCATCAAGTGTTGATGTTTAACAAGACCACTAGTTTCAAGAAAAAGGGCAAGGTAAAGAAAGGGAACTTCAAGAAGAATGGCAAGCAAGTTGTCATCCATGAACATGGGCCCATTGTAATTATTTTTTGCCTCTTCGAGCAACCTTAGCTTGTCTCCGTGCGGGTTCCAGTTAATGCCCAACAAAGCCCAACACCTTCGGCTAAATGTGCAGTGAAAAAAGAGGTGCTCCACCGTTTCTTCAACGTGAGTTTCACAAAGCAGGCAGTCAAAGATATTCCCAATGTTGTAGTGTCGCTTTTTTAACATGTTGCGAGTGTTGATTCTGTCCACCAGGAGGTGCCAACCATACATCTTGATTTTATGGACACTTGTAGATTTCCAAAGCCACGTAAAAGCAGGGTGTGCATGGATATCTCTGAAGTAATAATCATAGTATTCGTAGTAGCTCCTGGGTATTTGATACTGGTTTAGTTGCTAAGATTAGTAACTCGAAAAAGGAGTTGCAGAACAAACAGAGACTAGTTAAGGGCGAGGTGACGATGTGTGTTGGAAATGATTCCAAGGTTAATACGATCACCATCACACACTCCCTCTACCTTCGGAGTTAGTGTTGAACCTAAATAAATGTTATTTGGTGTTTGCGTTGAGCATGAATATGACTGGATCATGTTTATTGTAATATGGTTATTTATTTAATTCAGAGAATAATTGTTATTCTGTTTACATGAATAAAACCTTCTATTGTCATACACCCAGTGTGAATGGTTTATTGAATCTTGATCATAGTGTACACATATTCATAATATTGATGCTAAAAGATGCAAAGTTGATAATGATAGTGCAACATACTTGTGCACTGCCATTTAGGTCATATTGGTGTAAAGTGTATGAAGAAAATCCATATGGATGGACTTGTGGAATCACTTGATTATGAATCATTTGATACTTGCGAGCCATTCCTCACGGGAAAGATGACTAAAACTCCGTTCTTCAGAACAATGGAGCGAGCTAATGACTTATTGGAAATAATACATACCGATGTATGCGGTCCAATGAGGGTTGAGGCATGTGGCGGGTATCGTTATTTTCTAACCTTCACAGATGATTTGAGCAGATATGGGTATATCTACTTAATGAAACACAAGTCTGAAACATTTGAAAAGTTCAAAGAATTTGAGAGAGAAGTGGGGAATCATCATAACAAGAAAATTAGGTTTCTACGATCTGATCGCAGAGGCGAATATTTGAGTTACGAGTTTGGCCTTCATTTAAAACAATGTGGAATAGTTTCACAATTCACGCCACCTGGAACACCACAACGTAATGGTGTGTCCGAACATCGTAACCATACTTTATTAGATATGGTGCAATCTATGATGTCTCTAACCGATTTACCACTATGGTTTTGGGGTTATGCATTAGAGACAGCTACATTCACATTAAATAGGGCACCATCTAAATCCTTGAGATGACACTGAACTGTGGTTTGGCAAGAAACCTAAGTTGTCATTTCCTAAAGTTTGGGGTTGCGACACTTATGTCAAAAGGCTTAAGCCTGATAAGCTCGAACCCAAATCAGAGAAGTGCATCTTCATAGGATACCCTAAGGAAACAATTGGGTACACCTTCTACCACAGATCCGAAGGCAAGATCTTTGTTGCCAAGAATGGAACCTTTCTAGAGGAGTTTCTCTCAAAAGAAGTGAGTGGGAGGAAAGTAGAACTTGATGAGGTAATTGTACCTTCTCTCAATTTGGAAAGTAGCTCAACGGAGAAATCCATTCCGGTGATGCCTACACCAACTAGAGAGGAAGCTAATGATGATGATCATGAAACTTCATATCAAGTTACTACCGAACCTCGTAGGTCAACCAGAGCATGATCCGCACCAGAGTGGTACGGTAATCCTGTTCTGGAAGTCATGTTACTAGACCATGGCGAACCTACGAACTATGAAGAAGCTTTGATGAGCCTAGATTCCGCTAAATGGCTTGAGGCCATGAAATCTGAGATAGGATCCATATATGAGAACAAAGTGTGGACTTTGGTGGACTTCCCGATGATCGACAAGCCATAGAGAATAAATGGATCTTTAAGAAGAAGACTGATGCTGATGGTAATGTTACTGTCTACAAAGCTCGACTTGTCGCAAAAGGTTTTCGACTAGTTCAAAGGATTGACTACGATGAGACTTTCTCAATCATAGCGATGCTTAAGTCCGTCCGAATCATGTTAGCAATTGCCACATTTTATGAAACCTGGCAAATGGATGTCAAAATTGCATTCCTTAAATGGATATCTCTAAGAGTTGTATATGATGTAACCAGAAGGTTTTGTCAATCCTAAAGGTGCTAACAAGGTGTGCAAAGCACATGTCGTAGTAGAGGTGCGCACGTAGCATGTACATGTACGTACAGCCAGTGTGCAAGAAAGTAAATACGACCACATACGTACATACAGGAGGGGTCTCGAACGCCTACTCGTGCATACATACGGCCAGGGCTCGTGTACATGGAGAGGCAATGACGGCGTCCTGTTCATCGGCAGCCAACCGGCTGGGTTAGAACGGAAAAACTACGTAGTCGTGTTCATCGGGAGGCAACTGGCTTGGACGGAACAGCCGATCGAAACGAGGCATGGCGTACCACAGAACAGAGGAAACGGCCTTGTGTTCGACCGCATAGGGTCGAAACAAGATCCTGTTCATCGGGAGGGGTCAGGCGTACCGCAAAACGGAGGAAACGGACTTGTGTTCGAGTGCCTATGGTCAAAACGGGGTCCTGTTGATCGGGAGGGGGTGTGGCGTACCGCAAAATAGAGGAAACAAACTTGTGTTGGAGCACTACGGTCGAACGAGGGTCCTGTTCAGTGGGAGGGGTGTGGCGTACCGCAAAACGGGACTCCACGAGCTACTGTTCATCTCCACCGTCGACCTCCTCCAGCCTCCACGGGCTACTGTTCATCCACCGTCGACCTCCTCCAGCCTCCACCTACAATTGTTCATCCATGGGCTCCTGTTCATCCAGCCTCCACCGCTCCTCCACCGGCTATTGTTCAACCAGCCCTCTCCATGGGGTCCTATTCAACCACCCCTCCACGGGCTACTGTTCATCCAGCCCTCCATCGGCTACTGTTCAACCAGCCTTCCACGGGGACATCCTATTGATCCAGCCCTCCATGGGGTCTTGTTCATCCACCCCCAACATGCTCGATCAATCGGGGCCCTGTTCATCCAGCGACAACGGCCTCTACTACCATGGGGTCCTGTTCATCCAACCCTGTAGGACCTTGAGAAGAGGTGTCTAGAGGGGGGGTGATTAGACACTAAGTACCAAAGTTTCAGTTTTTAAGATCTTTAAGTTTAAGTGGAGTTTAGACACAAGTTTAACATTCACAATACATGGCAAGCAATCACGCAAAGAGTATATGAGCAGCGAAAATTAAAGCATGCAACATGCAAGAATGTAAAGGGAAGGGTTTTGGAGGATTCAAACGCAATTGGAGACACGGATGTTTTTGGCATGGTTCCGATAGGTGGTGCTATCGTACATCCACGTTGATGGAGACTTCAACCCACGAAGGGTAATGGTTGCGCGAGTCCACGGAGGGCTCCACCCACGAAGGGTCCACGAAGAAGCAACCTTGTCTATCCCACCATGGCCGTCGCCCATGAAGGACTTGCCTCACTAGCGGTAGATCTTCACGAAGTAGGCGATCTCCTTGCCCTTACAAACTCCTTGGTTCAACTCCACAATCTTGTCGGAGCTCCCAAGTGACACATAGCCAATCTAGGAGACACCACCCTCCAAGAAGTAACAAATGGTGCGTTGATGATGAACTCCTTGCTCTTGTGCTTCAAATGATAGTCTTCCCAACACTCAACTCTCTCTCAAAGGTTTTGGATCTGGTGGAAAGAAGATTTGAGTGGAAAGCAACTTGGGGAAGGCTAGAGATCAAGATTCATATGGTAGGAATGGAATATCTTGGCCTCAACACATGAGTAGGTAGTTCTCTCTCAGAAAATGTATGCTGGAAGTGTAGGTTCAGTCTGATGGCTCTCCCCCCGAATGAAGAGAAGGTGGAGGGGTATATATAGACTCCACACAAAATCTAACCATTACATACAATTTACCAAACTCGATGGGACCGATTTAACAGACTCGGTCAGACCGATTTGATAAACCTAGTGACTGTTAGGATTTTCGGTGGGACCGAAATGCAACTCGGTAGGACCGATATGGTTAGGGTTAGGGCATAACGTAATCTCGGTGAGACCGATTACACAAACTCGGTGAGACCGAGTTTGGTAATGGACATACACAGAGATATTACAATCCCATCTCGGTGAGACCGAGATCCCTATCTGTAAGACCAATTTGCCTAGGGTTTGTGGCAGTGGCTATGACATCTGAACTCGGTGGCGCCGGATAGAAAGAATCGGTATGGCCGAGTTTGACTTTAGGTTTAGGTCATATGTGTGGAAGTGGGAAAGTAGTTGAGGGTTTTGGAGCATATCACTAAGCACTTTGGAGCAAGAAACTCATTAAGCAACACCTCATCCCTTCTTGATAGTATTGGCTTTTCCTATAGACTCAATGTGATCTTGGATCACTAAAATGTAAAATGAAGAGTCTTGAGCTTGAAGCTTGAGCCAATCCTTTGTCCTTAGCATCTTGAAGGAGTTCCCACATCCGTTAGTCCATGCTACTCCATTGTTGAACTTATCTGAAACACACTAGATAAAACTGTTCGTCCAACAAGAGATATATTGACATTAATTACCAAAACCACCTAGGGAGCACTTCTGCTTTCAATCTCCCCCTTTTTGGTAATTGATGACAACATACATCAAAGCTTTAGATAAAGATATAAAGAATAGCAAGTAATGCTTTGGAAAGACATGTAACAAGCATAGGCTCCCCCTACATGTGTGCAATCATGTGAATATGGAATATAGAAGCATGTGAGAGCATAAACATGATAGAGCAGGCAATGTGTTACATGTATCTTGGCCATATGCATCAGAGCAAAGAATATTAAAGAGAATACCTTCATGCTCATGAGTCCTTCTTGCAAACAGTATGTACATTAGCAAGAATTACTCATGCACATGATTGTGATGCATATACTTACCTTGTAGTCTTGAGTAGGCTTAGGATGAAATGAACCTGCGTAAACAAGGTTAGATAACACAGATACATCTACTAGCCAGAGCAAGCAGAAGAAACCACAAGAATACCAAGACTGGGATGACATGTAGAGAGTGAGTACTAAGTACCACATTGGATTAGACATGTCCCCAAGAGTAAAGATATGCAATGAATTCAAATGATTTCTTTCCCTTAGATGTCTTGCTCCCCCTGAATTTAGCATGGGATACTGGGAGAAGATAGGGAACAGAAAATCAGAGCTGAAAGATATAAATGAGCAGAGCTAATTAGAAAAAAGCACATATGAACATGTCTTTACCTTCAATAAGACATGTGGCATCTCTCCTCTTGAACACCAAGCATCTGGGATCCTTGAGAAATACCTTTTATATGAGTATTCTCTCCCCTGGAGATCTCTTTCTCCCCCTGAGGAGGTGATACTCTCCTTTCTCTGATGTGATCTCTCTAAGTGATAAGCTTTGATGTGATCTCTCTCTCCCCCTTTGACATCAATTTCCAAGAAGGGTCTTCTGGAATTTGTCATGAATGGGTTTGGTCCATGAGTCATAGCACAAAGCAATGTATAAAAATGTGATGCTTGTAGAGGACAAGATTCATTAAGTGGAGCTGGTTCAGAAGAAACACAGAATTAGTGGCAGACTATTTTTCCTGTTGTGAAATCGGTGGCACCGAGTGGTATGCTTCGGTTGTACCGAAAGGATTCGGTTGGACCGAAAACATCAAATCGGTGAAACCGTGTTCATCACAGAGAAAACACTTGTCACCTCAGCTCACTAGACTAGTAAGATCTCACAAAGATTTGCAAGGAATTTACTGAAAGATGTGCAGGGAATTGGATTCAGAAAATGCAGAGCAAACAGAAAGAAATCTAGATGAAGTTTTTTTTGAAAGGGGAAACAAATATGCATGAGAAAAATGCAAAAACACAGAAAAGAACACAAGAGAACTTCATCTAGAGATGGTCGGCGACAAAGTCACCTATGTTAGAGTATATTGACTTAGGAGTCAAGTGAGATCACTTAATCATAGGTCATACTCATCGTTTAAGCTCAAAATGGGGTTGCCATTTTTCGTTTAAGCATCTTGATGTATTCACATCTTGTCGAGTTGCTTTAGCTCATGACTCGGAGTAAAGCTTCTCTAAGATGGAATGACATACCTTGGTTGGTGGTGTAGTCCATGTAGTTGAACTTGTGTGGGTTGCTCAAGGTTGATGTAGCTCATCAAGAATTGGGAGCACCACTTGGAATTTGAGTCCATCTACCTACATGGGTTAGTTCTTGCGAGGAAGAGCACTTGTGTATCCAAATATGACAATCATGAAGCTCAACATAGAATTTGTCAAAGGATATGTTTGAGTGGTTCCGTGCTTCCTTGTCTTCAACCACCATAGTGTAGAAACTTGGTGATGTAGAGATTACTCAAGATATGAGTAGATTACAATCTCATGGAATTTGATTCAACCAAGTACCTACATGGGTTAGATAACATGCAAGATACAAATATATCCAAGACATAAGAGTTTTATCATAAGAGAAATATCAAGGATTAGTCATAAGCTCATGTCTTGCATGTATCCAATGGAGTTTCTACTCCAAGTTTGAAGCATAAATGATGTTCAATTTTCCTCTTAACTTGCAAAACACTTTCTCATCAATAGGTTTAGTGAATATATCCGCTAATTGCTTTTCGGTGCGAACATGCTTAAGATCAATGTCACCCTTAGCAACATGATCTCGAATGAAATGATGACGTACTTCCATATGCTTAGTTCGAGAATGTTGTACAGGATTATGACCAATTTTGATAGCACTTTCATTGTCACAAAGCAACGGAACATGTTTCACATATATCCCATAATCTTTAAGAGTTTGGGTCATCCAAAGTAATTGAGCATAACATGAACCAGCGGAAATGTATTCCACTTCGGCGGTGGATAAGGATACCGAGTTTTGTTTCTTGGAGAACCAAGACACAAGCGATCTACCAAGAAATTGACAAGTACCCGAAGTGGACTTCCTATCAACCTTGTCTCCGACATAGTCCGAGTCGGAGTAGCCAACAAGATAGAAATAGGCCCTCTTAGGATACCAAATGCCAAAATTTGGTGTATGGATTAAGTATCTCACTATCCTTTTCACGGCCTTAAGATGACATTCTTTAGGAGCAGCTTGATATCGTGCACACATGCACACACTTAGCATGATATCGGGACGTGAAGCACATAGATATAACAATGAACCAATCATAGAGCGATAAACCTTTTGATCAACCGGTTCACCATCTTTGGTCAAGTCAAGATGTCCACTAGTAGGCTTGGGTGTAGACATACCTTTGCATTCTTGCATATTGAACTTCTTGAATAAGTCCTTGGTGTACTTTGTTTGAGAAACAAAGGTACCTTCCTTAGTTTGCTTGATTTGCAACCCAAGAAAGAATTTGAGTTCACTCATCATAGACATCTCAAACTTCTCCGACATTAGCTTCCCAAACTTTTCACTAAAATGAGGGTTAGTTGAACCAAATATAATATCATCAACATAGATTTGGCACACAAATAGTTCTCCATTAACCCTTTTAGTAAAAAGGGTAGAATCAATTTTCCCAATTTCAAAGCCTTTTTCAATAAGAAACTTGGTCAAGCATTTATACCACGCTCTAGGAGCTTGTTTAAGACCATAAAGGGCTTTGTGAAGTTTGTAAACATGATTGGGTTTCTTAGGATTGACAAAGCCGGGAGGTTGCTTAACATAAACTTCCTCCTCTATTTCACCATTTAGAAAAGCACTTTTAATGTCCATTTGGTACAAGGTGATATCATGATGATTAGCATAGGCAAGTAAGATGCGAATGGACTCAAGTCTAGCAACGGGAGCGTAAGTCTCACCATAGTCCATACCTTCGACTTGTGTGTAGCCTTGGGCGACGAGACGTGCTTTGTTGCGAACTACTTGTCCATCTTCATCTTGCTTGTTGCGAAACACCCATTTGGTACCGATGATGTTGTGGTTGTTGTCGGGCTTCTCAACCAATGTCCAAACTTGGTTCCTCTCAAAGTTGTGTAGCTCTTCATGCATAGCATTTATCCAATCCGGATCTTCCAATGCTTCTTCGACCTTCATAGGTTCAATGCTAGAGATGAAAGAATAGTTTTCACAAAAGTTAGCTAAACGAGTTTTAGAGCGAGTGATTCTCCCGGTTTGGATATCATTGTAGATTTGCTCGACGGGATGGTCTTTAGCAATTCTTGCTCGAACTCGTGAAAGCTTTTGCTTGTTTCTTGGTTGAACTTCTTCTTCATCTTGTTCTTCTTCTTGCCTTCTTCATTGTTGGCGTTGTTGTTCTCTTGTCGTGGTGGAGAAGGAGGTTGTTGACGTTCATCTTGATGCACTTCCTCGTTTTCTTCATCTTGGTGTGTCCCACTTGTGGATGCTTCCGTATCAACTCTTGGTTCACCTTGTCGTGAAGTAGAAGCTTCCACTTGGACAGACGAGGTACTCTCCTTCACCTCCGTTGGACGGACCTTGCCAATAGACAAGTCTTGGATTGCTTCCGAAGGATCTTTGTCTCCTACATCAATTGGCAATTGCTCTACTTGCGAGCCGTTAGATTCATCAAACTTCACATCTACCGTCTCTTCAACCTTTCGGGTGAAATTGTTGTAGACACGGTAAGTGTGAGAGTTTGAGCCATAACCTAGTAGGAAACCTTCATGAGACTTAGGAGCAAATTTAGAACGACGATGCTTATCAAGAATGTAGCACTTTGAGCCGAATACTCGAAAGTATCCAACTTGGGGTTTGTTACCGGTGAGGAGCTCGTATGCCGTCTTGCCGAGTAGCTTGTGAAGATACAAGCGATTTGTTGCATGACAAGCTGTCTCAACCGCTTCTGCCCAAAAGTGCTTCGGTGTCTTGTATTCATCAAGCATCGTTCTCGCCATTTCGATGAGCGTCCGGTTCTTCCTCTCAACAACTCCATTTTGTTGAGGTGTGTACGTAGCCGAGAACTCGTGTGAAATCCCTTCTTCGTCAAGAAAGGTGTCCACATTTGCGTTCTTGAACTCCGTTCCGTTGTCGCTACGAACCTTCTTGATCTTCACTTCAAATTGATTTTGGGCCTTCCTAGCGAAGTTTTTGAAGATCTTTTGGACCTACGATTTATCATCGAGAAAGAACACCGATGTAAATCTTGAAAAATAATCAACTATAACTAGACCAAAAGAATTTCCACCGAGACTCTTGTAAGAGTTGGGACCAAAAAGATCCATGTGAAGTAGCTCGAGTGGCCTCCTTGTGGTCATGATGTTCTTCACGGATGCCTTCCTCCAACCTGTTTACCTGCTTGACAAGCACTGCAAAGTCTATCCTTATCAAATATGACCTCATTAACTCCAAGGATATGATTTCCTTTAATAAGCTTGTCAAGGTTTCGCATACCAACATGACCTAATCATCTATGCCATAACCAACCTTTTGAGGATTTAGCAATGAAGCAAGTTTTAGGTTGAGCCTTTTTAGTGAAATCAACAATGTATAGATCACCTCTACGCACACCGGTAAAGACCATTTTATGATTGTCTCGACGAAACACTTGGCAATCTACTTCAGTAAATAGGACATTGAAACCGAAATCAGCAAGTATAGATACTGAAAGTAAGTTGTATCCAAGAGATTCAACAAGCATGGCATTTTGTATGGAGCTATCATGTGATATGGCCACCTTACCGAGGCCAACCACCTTACCCTTTGAGTTGTCACCGAAAGTGACATACTTTCGAGGACTATCATTTTCAGCAAGCTCACGAAACATGTCTTTATCTCCGGTCATGTGATCGGTACATCCACTATCAAGAACCCATTCCTTTCCTCCTGACATATATCCCCGAAGATTTGCCATAAGACCAAAATGTCTCATTGCATCATCAAGATCGAAGTCACTATCATCATCCTCATCATAGTATCCATGTTCAACATCGTCATGTGGTGGATCAAATCCTAGAGAGGGTAATTCATTAGAGTGAGTTTGACAATGATCTTGCTTATGAATTTTTATAGCTTCGGAAATAATATCACTAATAATTCCAACATTTCCTTTGGCACGCATAAGGTTTGTATAGACGATCACCAAACATAGGATCACTACTATTCATCTTACTCAAAGCAATAGACTTATGGAGAATTTCATCAAGATTTTTCAAGGAATAATTTGGAAAGCGTTCCTCAAGAAATTTCCATATAGTGTAGGCACACTTAAGAGTAGGCAAGCACCCAATCAAGTTTCGAGGCAATCCTCTCATGATAAGTTCGGCAGTTCTAAGATTCCTAATCATATCAATTGACTCATCAAGGGTAGGATTCATAGGGTCAACATGAGGTGCACAAGGGCTAGCTATGTACTTGTTCAAATGATATTGATTGAAAATTACAAGCATCTCATTTTCCACTCATGAAAATACTCTCCATCAAGAATAGGCACTCTATGTCTAAGACTCCCCAAAGTAGACTCATCCATCTTCCTCCAATGGTGATTAAACCAAGGCAATGGAGACCAATGCTCTGATACCACTTGTAGGACCATGAGAAGAGGTGTCTAGAGGGGGGGGGGTGATTAGACACTAAGTACCAAAGTTGCAGTTTTTAAGATCTTTAAATTTAAGTGGAGTTTAGGCACAAGTTTAACATTCACAATACATATCAAGCAAACATGCAAGGAGTATATGAGCAGCGGAAAGTAAAGCATGCAACTTGCAAGAATGTAAAGGGAAGGGTTTTGGAGGATTCAAACGCAATTGGAGACACGGATGTTTTTGGCGTGGTTCCGATAGGTGGTGCTATCGTACATCCACGTTGATGGAGACTTCAACCCACGAAGGGTAACGGTTGCATGAGTCCACGGAGGGCTCCACCCACAAAGGGTCCACGAAGAAGCAACCTTGTCTATCCCACCATGGACGTCGCCCACGAAGGACTTGCCTCACTAGCGGTAGATCTTCACGAAGTAGGCGATCTCCTTGCCCTTACAAACTCCTTGGTTCAACTCCACAATCTTGTCGGAGGCTCCCATGTGACACCTAGCCAATCTAGGAGACACCACTCTCCAAGAAGTAACAAATGGTGCGTTGATGATGAACTCCTTGCTCTTGTGCTTCAAATGATAGTCTCCCCAACACTCCACTCTCTCTCATAGGTTTTGAATCTGGTGGAAAGAATATTTGAGTGGAAAGCAACTTGGGGAAGGCTAGAGATCAAGATTCATATGGTAGGAATGGAATATCTTGGACTCAACACATGAGTAGGTAGTTCTCTCTCAGAAAATGTATGCTCGAAGTGTAGGTTCAGTCTGATGGCCCTCTCCACGAATGAAGAGGAGGTGGAGGGGTATATATAGCCTCCACACAAAATCTAACCGTTACACACAATTTACCAAACTCGGTGGGACCGATTCAACAGACTCGGTCAGACCGATTTGATAAACCTAGTGACCGTTAGGATTTTTGGTGGGACCGAAATGCAACTCGGTAGGACCGATATGGTTAGGGTTATGGCATAACGTAATCTCGGTGAGACCGACCGATTACACAAACTCGGTGAGACCAATTTTGGTAATAAGCCTTCCAGAGAGTTGGTCAGGCAAACTCGGTTGGACCGATTACACAAACTTGATAGGACCGATTTTGGTAATAAGTTAACCAGGAAGTTTGCATTGTAATCTCGGTAGTACCGATTGCTCAAACTCGGTGAGACCGATTTTGGTAATGGACATACACAGAGAGATTACAATCCCATCTCGGTGAGACCGAGATCCCTATCGGTAAGACCGATTTGCCTAGGGTTTGTGGCAGTGGCTATGACATCTGAACTCGGTGGCGCCGGATAGAAAGAGTCGGTATGGCCGAGTTTGACTTTAGGATTAGGTCATATGTGTGTAAGTGGGAAAGTAGTTGCGGGTTTTGGAGCATATCACTAAGCACTTTGGAGCAAGAAACTCATTAAGCAACACCTCATCCCTTCTTGATAGTATTGGCTTTTCCTATAGACTCAATGTGATCTTGGATCACTAAAATGTAAAATGAAGAGTCTTGAGCTTGAAGCTTGAGCTAATCCTTTGTCCTTAGCATCTTGAAGGAGTTCCCACATCCTTTAGTCCATGCCACTCCATTGTTGAACTTATCTGAAACATACTAGATAAAAGTGTTAGTCCAACAAGAGATATGTTGACATTAACTACCAAAACCACCTAGGGAGCACTTGTGCTTTCAGACCCCCCCAACAACGCTCACTGTTCATCAAGGTAAAGAGGCAGCATGTTCGATCGGCTTCAATTAGCAGCAGTAGCAAAGGAATCGCTCGATCGGGTTTAGTTAACAGCCAGGGATCAATCGATTGCTCGGGTTCAGTAATGCGTAGCCTGCAGCGCAATCGCTCTAGTTCAGTAGGCGAACGCCTCACTCGAGTTCAATTAGAGCCCAATGCCTCGCACCCACGACATGAGAGAAATGCGCATCACTCGGCCCCCGACCACCCACCGTAACCGGGAACTCTGTGATATTTTCCTCGCCCTCGCTTCTACCATGGGTTTTTTCGTCATGGACGGCCCAAAGAATGTCATGCAGCTGTATCTCCGGCCCGCCGAGGACAAAAAGCCCATTTTTTCATGATTTTTTGTCATAGAAGTAGGAGCCCACCACATCTATGATGATATCGGGTTCTGTCACAATTATCGTCATAGAAGTGTCATAAGCATGACAGAAAAAATTTCGTTCGACCCAAAATGTCACGGATGTTTCTTTTTTTGTAGTGGAGTGACCAAAGAACCGCCGACAACTCATCTATCCAGTGTCTTCCGCACTTGTGCAACTTGTCAAAAGTTCTTGTCTTGAGACCGCGCATCACTTTAGTATTTGCCCTTTCTGCCTAGTCGTTGCTCTAGGATGACCAACTGATGCAAAACAGATCTTGCTGCCAAGGTCTTGGATGTACTGCATGAAGGTGCGACTTATGAACTATGTTCCGTTGTCGGTGATGACCCTGTTGGGCACTCCAAACAGCAAACAAGTCCTTTAAATAACTTGACGTCTGACTGTGCTATCACCTTCCTCACTGGTTGTACCCCAGGTCACTTTGTGAACTTGTCGATTGCAACGTACAAGTACTCAAAGCCCCCATCAGCACGAGGGAAGGTCCCCAGTAAGTCGAGCCCCCAGAACGAGAAGGGCCAGTAGAGAGGGATCGTTGGAAGAGCTTGAGCTGGCTAATGTGATTTCTTTGAATGGAACTGGCACGCTTCATACTTGGTTAGTACTGCTGTTGCATCCTGGAGGGTGATACGTCTCCGACGTATCTATAATTTATGAAGTATTCATGCCATGTTTACAACAATTATATATGATTTTGGTATGATTTGATTAGAACTAACCCGGAGTGATGTTGTTTTCGGCTGCCATGGTGTCGTTTTTTGTGCAGAAATAGAAGTTCTCGGAATGGGCTGAATATTTACGATGATTTTTTATGAACCAGAAGAGACCCCTGAAGCACAAGAGTTGGGCCAGAAGAGTCCTGAGGCAACCACAAGGGTGGAGGGCGCCCCCTCTAGGGCGCGCCCTGGCTTGCCGCTGCCTCATGAACCCCCTTGACGTGAGACCGACACCAAACATTCCTACAAATCCCCAAACCTCTGAAAAGAAACCTAGATCAGGAGTTCCGTCGCCGCGAGCCTCTGAGTTCACGAAAAACCAATCTAAGCCCGTTCCAGCACCCTCCCGATGGGGAAAATCATCACCGAAGACATCTTCATCATCCCGGTGGTCTCCATGACGAGGAGGGAGTAGTTCACCCTCGGGGCTGAGTGTATGTACCAGTAGCTATGTGTTTGATCTCTCTCTCTCTCTCTCTCGTGTTCTTGATTTGCCACAATCTTGATGTACGACGAGCTTTGTTATTATGGTTGGATCTTATGGTGTTCTTCCCTGTCTACCTTGTGATGAATTGAATCTTTTCCTTTGAGGTTTTGTTATGTCGGATTGAATCTTTGGATGTGAGAGCACTTGATGTATGTCTTGCGGTGGGATATCCATGGTAACAATGGGATGTTCTATTGACCCACTTGATCTATGTTTTGGTTATCAACTTGCGGAGTCCCGTGGTGACATTGGGGTAATCTATGCATAGGGGTTGGTACGCATTTTTATATTCCTTTCTCTAGTAGAAATTTTGGGACACTCTTGAAGTTCTTTGTGTTGGATTGAATATTTTGAATCTTGGATTGTGTGATGAATATTGTATAATTGACCCACGGATACTTGTGGTAACATTGGAGTATCTAGGTGACATTAGGGTTGATTGATGTGTGTCATATGGTGTTATTTTACTACGAACTCTAGGGTTGTTTGTGACACTTATAGGAATAGCTCAATGGATTGATCGGAAAGAATAACTTTGAGGTGGTTTCATACCCTACAAGCAATTTCATCCTATGTTCTTCATGATAGGGAACTTTGGAGTGACTCTTTGTTGCACATTGAGCGATTGCCATATGATTTAATTATGTTATCATTGTTGAGAGAACTTGCACTAGTGAAAGTATGAACCCTAGGCCTTGTTTCCAAGCATTGCAATACCTTTTTCTCACTTTTGTTACTTGCTACCTTGCTGTTTTTACAATTTCAGATTATAAAAACCTATATCTACTATCCATATTACACTTGTATTACCATCTCTTCGCCGAACTAGTGCACCTATACAATTTACCATTGTATTGGCTGTGTTGGTGATAACCCACAAGTATAGGGGATTGCAACAGTTTTCGAGGGTAGAGTATTCAACCCAAATTTATTGATTCGACACAAGGGGAGCCAAAGAATATTCTCAAGTATTGGCAGCTCAGTTGTCAATTCAACCACACTTGAAAGACTTAATATCTGCAGCAAAGTATTTAGTAGCAAAGTAGTATGGAGGTAACGGTAACGCTGGCAAAAGTAATAGTAGCAGTTTTGTAGCAATCGTAACAGTGGCAACGGAGAAGTAACTAAGCAAAGATCAATATGTGAAAAGCTCGTCGGCAATGGATCAATCATGGATAATTACGTCGGATGCAATTCATCATGCAATAGTTATAACATAAGGTGACACAGAACAAGCTCCAGTTCATCAATGTAATGTAGACATGTATTCTGAATATAGTCATACATGCTTATGGAAAAGAACTTGCATGACATCTTTTGTCCTACCCTCCCGTGGCAGCGGGGTCCTATTGGAAACTAAGGGATATTAAGGCCTCCTTTTAATAGAGTACTGGACCAAAGCATTAGCACTTAGTGAATACATGAATTCCTCAAACTACGATCATCACCGGGAGTGCTCCTGATTGCTGTCACTTCGGGGTTGCCAGATCATAACACATAGTAGGTGACTATTGACTTGCAAGATAGGATCGAGAACTCACATATATTCATGAAAACATAATAGGTTCAGATATGAAATCATGGCATTCAAGCCCTAGTGACAAGCATTAAGCATGGCAAAGTCATAGCAACATTAATCTTAGAACATAATGGATACTAGGGATCAAACCCTAACAAAACTAACTCAATTACATGGTAAATCTCATCCAACCCATCACCGTCCACCAAGCCTACGATGGGATTACTCACGCACGGCGGTGAGCATCATGAAATTGGTAATGGAGGATGGTTGATGATGATGGCGATGGATTCCCCTCTCTGGAGCCCCGAACGGACTCCAGATCAGCCCTCCCGAGGAAGATTAGGGCTTGGCGGCAGCTCCATATTGTAAAACGCGATGAATCCTTCTCTCTAATTTTTTTCTCCCCGAAACTGAATATATGGAGTTGGAGTTGAGGTCGGTGGAGTTCCGGGGGGCCCATGAGGCAAGGGCGCGCTCTACACCCTCGGGGACAGGGTGTGGGCCCCCTTACGCTGATTCTTTCGCCAATATTTTTTATTAATTCCAAAATGTGTCTCCATGGATTTTCAGGTCATTCCGAGAACTTTTATTTCTGCACGAAAATAACACCATGGCAATCCTACTGAAGTTAGCGTCAGTCCGGGGTAGTTCCATTCAAATCTTGCAAGTTAGAGTCCAAAACAAGGACAAAAGTGTTTGGAAAAGTAGAAACGTTGGAGACGTATCAACTCCCCCAAGCTTAAACCTTTTCTTGTCCTCAAGCAATTCAGTTGACAAACTGAAAGTGATAAATAAAAACTTTTACAAACTCTGTTTGATCTTGTTGTTGCAAATATATAAAGCCAGCATTCAAATTTTCAGCAAATATTATGAACTAACCATATTCACAATATCATTTAGGTCTCATGTTTACTTATATCAATGGCATAATCAACTAACAAGCAATAATAATAAATCTCAAATGACAACACTTTATCAAAAAAAATCATAATATGATATAACAAGATGGTATCTCGCTAGCCCTTTCTGAGACTGTAAAACATAAATGCAGAGCACCCCTGAAGATCAAGGACTGACTAGACATTGTAATTCATGGCAAAAGAGATCCAGTCACAGTCATATTCAATGTAAATTAATAGCAATGCATGCAAATGATAGCGGTGCTCTCCAACTGGTGCTTTTTAATAAGAGGATGATGACTCAACATAAAATT